>NC_088866.1:62028149-62328149 GCF_032884065.1 Artemia franciscana | reverse complement strand
CCAGGAAGGAGGGCTATATGCCGCAAAAAAATTATGCTCGAACTATCATTTTCCAATATTCTGAGGTATTTCCAGGAAGTGTTTCCATAGTTGTCCTTTTTTTTCCTGTTGCCTTTCAAAAAGACGATATTTTAAAGGTTATTCCTATTGTTTATAATATCCCCGATATAAAATAAAAAAATAATAAAAAAATAATACTTTAAAAATAAAAAATGATGATTAAAAAAAATAATAATAATAAATCTTCGAGACCTCAAAAATATCTCCTTCCAAATCAAATCGTGCAAGTGCCTACATAGTACCAATTAAGATTCAGGCTATTATTATTTTCTTTACTTAAAGCTGAATTAACCCTTATATTTTTTCCAAGTGGAAAATTTTCAACAACATTCACAGTTAGCTGCTAAAATCTTTGTGGAATCTTTTCACACGTACAAGAGTTGTCCATACGATAAAAGTTCGATTTTCTCAACCCAATTAAATGCCTGTAATATATGAAAAATATAAAGTGTTTCCCACATTAAAAATACGGAAAACAAAAGGAAATATTGTATCGTTTTCATTTGTATAGTTTTGATAAATAAAATAGGAAGGAAAAGATTTCTATGGCCTGCTAAAAAGTACGAAGACGCACCGTATTCCAATAAAGAAAAGGATATAGGTACTTTCCATACCATGGCAAATAATGTTCAAGTACATTTAATATAGTATATACATTTCTAATGTATATAATTCCATACATGTTCCATGCTGAATAACTTAAAAAATATCTTTTTGGCGAGGAGGGGTGGGTGGGCTCTGAATAATGAATTAGTTCACTTGTACCGCATCATCGAAATCTCACGGCTTGCGTCAGTAGAATTTCCATAGCATAACGAATTTCCTTAACGGACCTAGATCATTTTTGCACTGAATCAAGAATTTACTGGCTTTACACCACGTCGCCAAAATTCTGCTGTTTTGACTTAAGGTATTTTGTTGCACCAAATCAGGATTTAGCTTGTTTTTAAACTGACTGAGTACTTGCTTGTTTTCACACCGAACCAAAACTTACCTCACCTTTGCAAAAAGTTATAACTTAACTTGTTTTTGTGCTATTTCAAGACTCACATCGTAAGCAGACTGCGGCACCAAAATTTTGCAGCTTTGACTCACGACTTTTTTTGTACGAGTCAAGAATTAGCTTGTTCGTGCACCAGATCCTGACAAAAGGGGCTAACATTCCAGAAATCACGTACACTAGGCAACGCCATTCGGAAGTGTACCCAGCGTGGTAGAAAGTGTGCCAAGTTTGGCAGATATCCTGATAAGCGTGACGGATTTGTAAGGCACATATAACGTCTAGAAATGTAAACCAAGTGGCGGAAAGCGGATAGTCCCTTGATCAGGACTTTGACTTGCTTTTACACCGAGACTGAAAATCGTTGGATGTTTCTGAATTAAACAATTAACAACGTGCCTATCATCTGCAATAAAGTTAATGGTAGATGTAGAAGGAGAGAGGGTAGAGGCCACATTTGAAGCTCCAATCGTAAATATTTTAATTCTTTGCATGATCTTGGACCTTGATGAACAAGGTCCAATGCGCCCATATTATCCAACAAAACTGTATATGTGGAGAATTGACCCTTTGAAAGTTCTGGGACCCTTAACCCTTTGGTTTCATAGATACGTCCCCTAATGGAGTAATATTCTATTAGCTTTTCAGCCATTTTGAAAAAATGGCTACCGTAAAATGTCCATCCGAAGTTATAGGAGGATACAGCAGTGCAAGGAATGAAAAAAGGGTTTGCACTCGGATCCTTTTCATTTATTAAAATAGCATAGAAAATTTCAATTTTCGAATCAAAAGAGCCCCTTCCAAATCTTTGCAACCACCCATTATGTACAAAGTAGTCGGGCAAACAAATACTTGGAAAACATAACGTTGAAAATTCAAGTATTGCAATATTAGGGAAACATATATGCATCGTGGGCACCCTCAACGCGGGGTGAATATTTCCCTCCTTTAATGCGTGAAGTTTTGAAATATAGACTAAGAACAGAGGAAATTTTTTTAAGATGGTGATGACATACTAGTCTATGACTACTCTGACTGTCTGGCTAGACGCAACGATAAGAGAGATATCGTCAAGTTTCTCCACCGGTGAAGAAAAATGGAAATAGTTTGGCAAGAAATCATGCGTTTATCATTCCCCTGTACCAAAAAATGAAAGAAAAAAGAAAAAAATATGTCTAAACATATATATTTTCATCTTGATAATAATATCAGGCCTTTTATTTCAGGAGGAGAGCTCCAAAACTAGGATCTTATTAGTTCATAGTCTTTACCCATTTAGGCGATATATGAGGCAGTAGCAGTATGTATTTGTTACCGTGAATGTCCGCAAATTGGTGAATGTCGACATTCACCAAGGAATGTTCGAAATTCCTTTTTCTCTGGTTGGATTCAATTAGCTTTACGAGTCAGCCTTTTCAGTCTGATGCAAGCTATGATGGTAAAAGTTTACGTGATTATATTAGTTTAGAGTAGGTTAGATGAGGTTGGGTTAGGTTAGGCTTTTAACCCATTTCTGATATTTAGAGCCAAATGTAACCTGATCTAACCTGACCTACCCTAAACTAACATAATCACTTAAACTTTTACCATCATAGCTTGCATCAGACTGAAAAGGCTGACTCGTAAAGCTAATTGAATCCAACCAGAGAAAAAGGAATTTCGAACATTCCTTGATGAATGTCGACATTAACAATAGAAAGTCACGGTAACATATTTATTGCACTTCAACTGTTTAGACCATATATATGGGAATGGAATGTATTTCGATATTTGGCGAACTGTTGCTAAAACAATTCGTCATTATGACCTTTTCAAGCAACGCTCCGGTGCAGATGTAGCTTAAAAACGTCGTAGCATAAAGCTTTTTTTTGGCAGAAATTCACCCAATACGGAAAAATATATTATCCTAATTTGCGGGCTAAATGGGCAAAGTCCCATAAATGCGGTTGTTCCAAGGTTTAATAAGTGGTAAGCATTAGGATCAACAAGATTCCATTTTTGATGCCCCTCCTCTGGGACTGAAACACATCTAGAATATTTGCCTACAAGATGAAAATATGTGCGTGAGTAAATCTTATTTGTTTCTTGTATTTTCAAGTACTGATGGCGACTAAGCCTATAGAGTTCAATCCCGAATATTGGGATATTTTTTTTCACTACCTGAGAAATTTACTTGTTTCTTCTCTTATAGTTGCCATCTTGTCAGGGAATTCTTACATCGTATTTATTCCCCATCTGTAAGAGATTCAACCGATATTGGGACACATTTTGAACACTAAAGTAGGCTACTATGGTATACCAACCAAGTTTGCTTTCCCACCTTGCAGTAACCTACCACAGTCGAAAGAATACAAGAAAATTGGAGAAGGAGAGAGGGTAAAATATATCTTTTAAAAATCAAGAACGGATGGGGGATTTGTCGTTGTTTTTAACTTTTTGATGGAAACACAACTAAAATACATTTTCCAATGAAAATGCTCTCAAAAATCTAGGGTAGACGAATAAATCTAGGGGTAGCTCTCCATTAACATCCTTAGGCATTTTGCAGCATACAAGTATCCCTCATTTGAGAAAAGCGATAATTAAAGGTTTAAAACGCATACACAAAAATGCCTCTGGGCCTGATGAAGCATTAAGTCAAAGGAAAGAGGAGAATTTTCGAACCAATGTGTACTTTTTACCGAGTGCTCGAATATTTGCTTTTTTTCTATAATTTGCGTTTTGTGTAGCCTTAACAGATCCCCCTTCATAATAATTCGATGCAAATGTGCAGAACCTATCCTAGGGTAGGTGATGCCAAGGCAAAATTAATTACAGTGCACACACCCGCCTCAAATAAAGCGAAAACAGCCGAATCAAAATGAAAACATACTCAAAATTATCCCCCAGCCACGGCACCTAGGGCAGCTTGCGCTGGTCCACCTATTGACACAGGCTAAGCTACACTACATTTTTCACCCTACTAAGGATCAGTAACGTAATTTCGTCAAAATCCCAGGGGAGGGGGCTAAGCTGGGGCCAATTTTCCCAAATTTAGTGAAAATGACAGTGAAAACTGAAAAATGATCGATGTATTACCATAAAGGCAAAGTTATATTACAGAAAACTGACCTGTTTTTCTGGATGCTTGAATTACGCAGGCTTTTTCTTAGTTTTGACAAGATTTTTTATAGAAACTAAATTTCTACTTGGGGGCAGCCGCCCCCCCCCCTAACAAATTACGCCCATGTTAAAGAATGAATCCTCGATACATTACCGGTCTAATGAGTAGTTTTATACCCCTTTTCCTCACCATGTTAATAAAACTATTTACTTCAATTCTATGACTCTATCCTAATCATTACCTTTTCTAGAAACAGTAGAAAATAATTCAATCCTTTCTATTTGCGAGATACTAAATGACTAGTTGCCCTGCGGTCGAAAAACCGGTAGAAAAATTTTGGACCAAAGCTCGATTCTGATTGGCAGTTTAAAGATGCGTTCCTTTCATTGCGCCGGTTTGTAGTGAAATCTTACTCCGGTCAAATGAATATTTGAATTATTCTGACGTCAATAAATATAGAGTATTTAAAGTACGCTTAAGCCTGTAAGCCTCTTCTTAAAAGTATTAAGCAAAATATGATGGTTTACCGGATAACGTAACCCTGTTATATCATAGTGTAAAAAGAATGTTGCTGAAAAAAAATTACACTAATTCCAGTTGGGTACGTTTGCAATTAGAATGATTGGAAAAATGTTAAAACCTTCTCTAATGATCAAAATTTGTAATTTCAAAATTATGAACTATAAAATATCTTATCAGCTACGCAAATATAAAACTACTAGCATGAACTTTTCATTCAACAGTTTACTTACAGCTTGAACTGTAAGCAAGGAGCGACCCGACTCAATAGTAACCGAAACTCTAAAAAACGGAATTTCGGTACCAACAGATATATTAAAAGAATTGGCATATTATGCTGATTTTAAATATATAAGCTTCTTTAGACTTAGTCTTACCACTTAAAGGCTACGAGCCTGAGAAAATTTGCCTTGTTTTGGAATAAAGGCGAAATACCTCCTAAACCTATTAGAATCTTAATGAAAATCACACCATCCAATTCAGCGTATCTGAAAACCCTACCGTAGTTGTTTCAAGCTCCTATCTGCGAAATTGTGGAATTTTGTATTTTTTTTTTCCAGAAGAAAGATTACGGATACGTATTTATTCATTTATTTTTTTTTCTTTTCTCAGGGGTGACCATATCGACCCAGTGGTCCTAGAATACCTTAAGAGGGCTCATTTGAATGGAAATTAAAAGCTCTAGTTCCCTTTAAAAGTGACTAAAATGACTGAAGGGCAACCTGGCCCCCTCCCCCACCCCTTTTTCCCGAAGTCGTCCGATCAAAATTTTGATTTAGGTGTTTTGCCCATCATACTTAAAAAACCTGATAACTATACCTTTGAATATAACTTGAACCCCCCCCCCCCAGCCCCAGGGGAAATGTCTAAGTAATGAAATTTGCCAATTTTTCACTCTGAATTTTGTTATTGTGAAGTATGTATACATTTTTGGATGGGGGGGGGGGTTTCGCTGGGGGTCTTTCCACGGGAAAGTTTGAATTCTGTCCCAATTCTTTGAGAACGACTCCTGAAACACAAGGGTCGTTAAATTAGAACAATAGGAAGCTTTTTTAAAAGTACCTAAAAACTTTAGTGTAAAGGGCGAGGTGTTATGGAGGGGGCAATCCCCTTTGTCATATAATTCGTTTTCAGTGAAGCGCCAATGACGGATTATGCTTTAGACTTTATAGTTAAGAAAAGGGACAGTATCCAAACCCTTGTTTGTAGTGAAGTTACATTTGTCTTGAAAAGTGTCGGAAAGAACTAATAAAATTAAACTGAATATTTGATATATAATGATAATTACTGCTTAAAGCTCATCACTTCAAGATTTAGTTGTATTCTATTTTTATGTTTGTTTTCGATGTTGTAATAAGTACAGAAACAACTGTTTGTAGTATAATTCGTTTTCAGTAAAGCACCGATGACGCAGTAGGTTTTGAACTTTTACAGTGAGAGAAGGAGGCGAAACCCAAACTCATGTTTGTAGTATTTTTGTTCGTTTCTAGCTTGATTTGCATATTCAATTTAAGCTTAACGCGTTTTGAGATTATTTATTCATTTATATTAAAAATTTTTGTGGATTTGTTTGCTATGATTGTTTATTTAATTTCTCTTTGTTTTGGGGTTCATTTATCCTTTAATAGTAATTTCTTTTAATTTATGTATTTATGTTAGAACTTGTAATTTTTTTGGTGATGATTGTTGATTTAATTTCTGTTCGTTTTGGGTTTCATTTTTATTCTCTAATAGTAATTTTTTGTCATTTTAGTTTGGATTTTTAACAGGTATTTGTATTTGCTGATCTTAAATTTAATATGGCCTTTGCTTTTCTTTGAAAAACTTCTTTTTTGATTTTTTTTTTTTATTATTAATTCAAACAAACGGTGGTTATCAACTTTGTAAAACTCAGAAGATATTTTAAATTATTTTTATTATTTTAGATTAACGTCATTCAAAACAGGAAGATACGCATGGGGAGGGATACCCCAGAGCTATGATTGCTCCCCCAACAAAACTTCTAGACTTTTAAGAATTTATGGCCAATTCTTTTTTTATTACAGGCTTCACAACTTCGTCACAAATAATGATGTGCCGTTAATCCTGGTAATTACTGCGCTAATTACTTTGAGGTATTTATTATACCTTTTCTTGAACGTCTCAACAGAATGACTTTCCGGGATTATCCCTCTAGAGGGCATTTCAAATCATGACGAATTGTCTGCTTTCTTCTATCTTGAATCAGTTTTGATACCTCCTCAAATGGAGGACAATGCATTTATTTGTTGAACATCGATATTGAAGTGACGTCACGTCGATCCTCGATTGACTACAGGGGTTAGGTATCACAGTTGCTAGAAATTGCTATGCACATTGCCTGGTTTTGGACACTTTGAAGAGGAGTGATGTGGCTAGTTGGAGCACCAGTAAAGTGAGGGCATGCATAATTCATGACTGATCTAGTACAGGAGGTGAATAGTGTCAAAATTGACTCGTCAGGGAGGAGGCTTTTGCATCTTAGGACGAATCCCAGTATCCGGGAGAAAAAGGCACTCACTTTACTGAGCTGTTCGACCTATGTGAGATCTGACGAGAAATGAACTCCAAGGAGATGTAGTGTGTCAACTCGGTTTATTACCTCTCCTTCCAAAAGAAACTAGGGTGATCCTTCGCATTCTGCAACTTCGAAACTAAGAGCTCTTCTGTTTTTAATGCATTGAAACTTACAAGCCACTTATCTGCCCACACCTTAATTTCTTTAGGTCGGTCTTACCCTCCTTATGGGGGTTTTCAGGATATTCGTCTTTCACGATGGAGATCTTTGTTGTCACGTCATTAGCAAAGTGGTGAGGTCCTTTCACAAGGCTATCACCTAGGTTGTTTTATGAACACCAGGAAAAGAGTCAGTCCGAGAATACTTCCTTGGGGCATTCCTGCTAAAGCTGGACATTATTTTGAGATGAAGCCGTCAAGGACGACCCTTATTAAATGTTGGTAAAGGAACTAAGCAAGCACCTCAAATAGCCAGCCATCAGCTCTGTAGAGTTTTAGAAGACCCTCGTGCCATACGCGACCAAAGGCTTTTGTGACGTCAAAGGAGAGAAGGCGAATGTCATATCCCTGAGACAAGAGCTCTACCCACTCTTGGTATTGCGCAATTAGACAGTAAAAATTCTTGTTCATCATTATCAAAAATTACTTTCAACCCCCTCTCCTCAAGAGAAAAATCCTGCGTAAGGGCCTGTTTTGAAGTAGGGTCTAACACAGTTCTTTTTTAGTATTTTATCCTTTTTTTGTTTAAAAAAAGTCAATATTTTAGTTTTTTTCTTGCCAATAGAGGTGTTGCAGACGACGATGAATTTTACGATTTTGTATACGGATAGCTACTATTTTTGAAGCTAGAAAAGAGCGGCCATAACTTAAGATGAGCTTCATGCTCATTTGAATTCAAGGTCATTCGTATTTGTCTTTTACATGGGTAAAAGTCACTTTCTTTCTGCATACGAAATGCGCACGTTACGATAGAGGCATCAGCCATTCAAAAGTATTGTAGATGAGGCTCACTTTTAGATTTTTGTACCTTTAGTGTCAAAGCGCTAATCTCTCGGAACTACGAACTTGTAACAAAATTGACAAAAAATAAAGTTTCGATAAAAAAATCAACTTTTAAAGCTTAGTTGACCAAGTCCTTAATAGATTGTATTTAAATATTTTTGTCCGCTCTAAAATGATATTATGCTACCTGTATTTCAATAATTCGACTCATTTTCTTCAAAGTGACTAAATTTCTTTCAGTAACATTCAGTTTAATTAATTTCGAATATGAATTGGAAGTTTCCATTCATTTCCAAGCTTGATTTCATGACAAGATTTATGATTCTCCATGAAAAGACTCGAAATTAAGGATTTGTGAAAAGGCTAGAGGTGGGAGATTCTTTTGTTTCCTTTGATACCACTGGATTTCTGCCATGGATGACCAACAAACTTGGTGAAGGGCTTTTTCTCCGTCAATTTCAGAAATCGAAAGGGTAGAAACAATCTGAAATGGTACGGACACTATTCAGGCCCGTATGGGCGGAAACCCAGGCTCGTGTAAACAGTGTTGCCAGATTGGCTTGTTTCAAGCCCCGATGGCTTATTTCTCTGGGCTGGGGTGGGCGTTTTTTTTGCAGGCTAGGGGCGGAAAACTGGGCTTATTGTTTTTTAATTTGGCTTGTTTTGGGCTTTGTTTTGGCCTCAAATTTCTCACGGCAGCTGCTAGAGCAGTTTTAAAGCGCTTGCCCCCAGCTCTTGATTCTCCGCTGAAACTGAAAGTGCTTTCTCCCACCATTTGTTTGTTACAGTTGCTTCCTTGATTTAGTGATTTGCCTTTGGATTCTATTCCAGTGCTGAATAATAGCGAGTTAGAGAGTCAGTGGGGAAGACTCTTGGTAGTTGACTGGGCATCAGCTTGTGGCGAAGAAATTCCGAGTGACTCTTGTGAATACTGGGTCAAGGTCCTGCACCATCTTGATCCAGTTGGTGTCCCTCCATTTCGTGACTTAACGAGGTGGGGGTTGACCCTCCTCAGCCTGCCAATAAGCAATGCTGTAGTTGAGAGGTCATTTTCTATGATGGATATTTTGAAGAACAAACTTAGGAATCGAATGTTGTTGCCTATGCTGAACTCAATAGTAGTCTTTCGGTTCTGGTTGTCAGTGTGTGGTATTTGCTGTTCTCAGTTTGAGCCTACTAAAAAAGTATTGCAGTTTCAACAGTGAAACCTATAGACTTGGGGGTTGCATTGCAACCACAGATGGGAATTTTAACAATGATCTCAATGACATACTGGTATTACTATAGAATCGCAGAACTGGCTCTTTTCCTTTTCTTTTCTTCTAATGCTGTTTTTATCCTAGTGTTCTTTTCTAACTTCTTGAGGTGTAGATATACTCTTAAAAAAAAAATTGGATTTCCAACAAGAAAATGCTTGACATTTCAACTGCTTAAACTAAAAAAAAGTTTCTTGTTGAATTTTCAACAAAGGTTAAAAATGGAATAAATAAGTGTGATCTTCAACGATCTGTTAGCTTTCCAATAACAAACGTTTAAAGTCCAGCAAAAGAGTTTAATATTCCATGTTCTGTTGACTTTCCAATACCCAATTTTAGAAAGTCCAACCAATTATTTTTGAAATTCCAGTGAAATAATTTTATGATTTACACTTTGCTGACTTTCCGAAAAAATGTTGAAAATCCAACGAAAAAGCTTAATATTTTACTTTCTCTTGATTATTCTAGCAAATGATGTTGAAAATAAGACACGAAATTATTTTTTAATAGGAATTTTCCAATTTGCACCTCAAGGTACGAATAGGAGTTGAATAAGAAACCATCGGTTTCTTAAAAAAGAAAAACAAATGTTGGAATTCTCCAGATCCTGTGAAATTCATATAAAAATGAGCTCCTTCAGTGGAGCCAAAACTAGGAATCTTCGGGTTGGAGCCTGATTGGTAAAAGAAATCGATTGATAAGCTGCATCTAAAAACCAAAATGCTGTATTACAAAATAATCAGCTTTTGATATGCATATTTTTCTTAAGGTGACGACGCTGAATTTCTAGCTTGTAGTTAGCTTTTTCAAATCAAAAGTCCCTCGTGTTCGTTCAATATATTGGTATTTCAGTTGTTGTGGCACATTTTCTTGTCAAAAGCTGTACATTATATCTCATTTCTCAGAAATTATTTTTAATTTTTATTACTTGAGGTATTAAGAAAATGTACCAAAAGTATTGAGAGCTTTTCAATCATTTCGCTGATTCTCTTGATTTTTTTTTTACTTTGTGTTACAGAATTTCAAGCTTCAATCATTTTCTTTTTTTGCATTTTACAATTCTATCCAAAGAAGTAATTAAGCCTGTGTATTTCTACTTGTGATATTTTGGTCATAATTCTGTTTGTTCACTAAAATTATTTAGCTTGTTGAAGAGATCTCATTGCGTTTTCTGTTACTCGTGGAATTTGTTTTGTTGTATTACGATGTCAATGCACTAAGAATTAGCTGAGAACCGCGTCCATTAAAACTAGGTGACAAGAACAAAAAAAAGTTTTCAGTGACAAGTCTTAACGTCTTAAATAACTATAAAAGTTTAAAATATTTAGCTGCCACGTAGCTTAAGGTAATTTTTAGATTACAATTTTGCTTTAAAATTGGTTTCTAAAGAAATAAACATAAAGAAAATATAATATTTAGTGACAAATTAAAAAAAATTATAACTTATTAGGGCAGTGGGACATGGAGAAGTGCCTTTATTTGTATAGGGCTGTAGCTTTCGGAAGGGTACGGAGAGGCGGCAACTCTGTAAAACGTAAAACGGCGGCAAAACTGTAAGGAATAATAACATAATGGGATCTGCCTTGAGGGCTCGGCTGGGAAATGACCCCTTTGTCTTTTTTATTTAGCTTTCATCTAAAATAGCAGCAGTCACAATTAAATCGTCCAACTTTGATCCTGAGTCTGAACACATGTTCTTTGATTTCAAAAGTCTCGAGTTTGAGAATTCCATGGACAAATTTGTTTCCAAGTAAACAGTTTTACTTTCACACAATAAGTTTTTCAATGCAAAGTCTTAGTGTCAGAAAAAAAACCATGAGTTCAAAATATTAAGCTGCCATACAGCTTAAGGTAATTCTTTGATATTTCAAACTTAAAAGCAGCACAAAATGTCAAATATTTTCGTCTGTCGGGTAGGTTTGTCCTTCTTCCCTGCAAATGTTGAGGGAAGATCAACAAAATTACGACTCTTCCTGAAGTTTAAAAAAAAACGATGAGGATAGCTTTCAGACTGAAAATTCAGCATTAATGTTACATCCAGATGTAGCATTCTCCGTGAAACAAGCTTTCGGACACTCTCACTATAAAGTGAAATCTCAAAAGTGGATTATTTGATAAAATGTTTTGGGGCTTGTTCGGACTTGTTTTGAAAACTCCAGGGCGTTTTTCTGCGCTGACAATCTGGGAACACTGCGTGTAAAAATATTAATACAGCTACAACATTTGACTTAAAGCGTGGCAAGCACGTGTACACTTATTCTATAATTTTATTACTGTCACCTCAGTGAAGCGATTTTAGGGCATCGCAGAGGGGTTAAAGATGGTAAGTGCAGGGTTTACTTTTGTAATTTCGGTTTAACCCATTCAATAAATTCTGAACTACTGAGAGGCTAGCTAATACAGATTTTCCTTTACTAGGCTTAGGCTAAACCATCTCTGAATCTTGTGAAATTTTGAAAAAAAAATCCTAGTAAACCAACCTAGGCTGCAACACAACTGTTACCTTTGGTAAAATTCTAGATGAATTGTTTTTTGTTATCTTTGAAAATAGATTTTATTGAGCTTGGGGGAAAATTCTAGTTAATTGACTTCTTGCTATCTTGGAAAAGGTTTAGGTTAGGAAAATGAAACTTTCAGGGATGAGTCTAAAGGCTAAAGTATGTCTCGAGAAGGTATTTGAAGTACCCACCTCCACTCCTTCTCCCTCTAGAGGGCTCTGAAATTCACCTACATGACATGTCTAGGCTATACCTATTGAAATTTGACAAAACAACATTTTACCTTAATTTCCAGTTACATGATGCCTCTTCTCTGCCTTTTGTTCTAAAAAATGCAATTCCTGTTATTTGAGTAGCCTAGAATTCTGAGCCATACCAACATTTATTTTCAAAATATAGGAAATGTAGTTGCATATCTTTACAACCTTATAAATTGGGATTGAGCAAATTTGTGAGGCTGGAAACAATTTTGTTGTACTTCCTTCAAGCAGAAGATCTATTTTGCAAGGTTTCACTTTTATAACACACATATTTTTAAAGATCATTAAAGGTAAGGGCCCTCTAGAGGGAGAAAGAGTAGAGGTGGGTACTTCAAAATACCTTCCTGGGATATACATTAGCCCTTAGACTCATCCCTGAGCATTTCATTATCCCAAACTTACCCCTTTCCAAGATAACCAAAAGTCAATCAATTAGAATTTTACCAAAAATTTTCATTCTGCAGAATATAAGAATAATACCCAACCATACTTAAGTTTTGCATAAATTATTCAGCTAGTTTGCTGATTAAAAAGTTGTCTTAAGCCAACAAGACATTAGCCTACTTGAAAATTGAAATTTGAAAGAAAAATAAACTTTAGCCAACTAGCCAGATATAGGCTAATAAAAGTATGATAGCCAACTCTGTGTCCCTAACTAGGTGAATAATTTTGTCTTCCACCTGGGAAGATAAATGTCAATGCTTTGTCTAAGAGAATGAATTAGCCTATATGGCTAGTTAGGTATAGTCATCTGATTTCATTGAGAGTTTACTTTTCTGCCTAGTTGAATATGTGTCAGAAGACAAAGCATTATCCACCTAGTTAGATGTTTATGCTGTGGGCTTAGTTTAATTCTTATCAAACTAGGTAGTTAAAGGTGTAAGATTCTTAGAAATAGAAATGAAGATTTTGCAACATCCAACTTCTAGAAGTAATTGCAGACCTAGGTATACCATTTGATTATGTTTATATTGATTTTTCAAAGGCCTTTGATAAGGTTTTATACCCTTACTTCTTCATAAATGTGCTATGCATAACCTAGGACAAAGAACAGTTTTATTCATAGGTGATTATCTAAAGGAGCACACTCAGCAGGTAGTTGTTGGGGATGTAATGTCATCTCCAATTGAAGTAATAAGTGGGGTGTCCCAGGGCAGTTGCTTAGGACCTGTTTTACTGTTTATTTGTGAATGATTTACCCTCATCTATCCATCACTCATTTCTAAAGTTGTTTGCCAAGGACATGATAGTCTACTTACTCATAAAAAATCTAACAGAGGTACAACTTATGAAAGAGGAACACTTCTGTCTGGTTTCCATTAAGTGTAATGGATGAGCTTTGTGTTGAAAAGGTACAAAGGAGGGCATCAAGGATGATTCCTTACCTTTGGCATCTTCTCTACAAAGAGCAACTCTCTAGGCTTGGTATTCCATTATTAAATTTCAGATGGTACTGTAGTGACCTTATCAATGTGTTCTGTATTATCAAAGGAATAGATGACCTAGATTTTGATTCATTTTTCAGATACAGTCACTATCACTAGTCACTATCAAGTTTATTCTTTTAAAGGAAAAATATATATTTAATGTGCATATCATGTTTTTACTGTCTCTTAGGTTTCTTTCTTTCACTCATAGTAATTTCTCTTTGTTTTATACTTTTATGTCTGAACAACCTTTCTTTTCTGCTTGACACTGAATCATTGGATAGCTCTTGAATTTTTTTTTTTAATTTAAAAATTCAGTTAAAACAATTTTATCATATTTAGTTTTGCTCAAAATTTTAAAATAATTTTTTTGGGGGGGGGAGAAACTGGGGGATTTTTAAATATAAGGACAGGATATCTTTCCATGATTCTGGTAAACAAGGTACAAAACAGCCTTCTGTCAAAAGCTGGTGGTTTGGTGGGAATTTTCTTCAGTTTCTAATTGCCTTTGACTTGGCAAGACCCATGGTGAATATCATCTGTATCTAAATAAATAAATCAATCAACTAAAATAATATTTAAGATGATAAAGAAATGTCCCATGTTTTATACATGTATAAGTTTATTTACTTTTTTGTATTGAATATACAAGATCTGCATTGAAGCACTGAATAATTTTTCTAGTGGCTATCTTAGTATATGTGTAATAGATCTGGCCTGCTACTGAACAGCCTGTATATTTGATTCCTAGTGACGTTTTTTAGTATTTTCTTACTACACATTAAAATCATGTTTTTTTTTTGTTTTTTTTAGGCAACAGAACCAGAGATCAATGCTAAAGCCTATCCACTTGCTGATCCTGTTTTAACCACAAAAATATTAAATTTGGTTCAACAGGCTAATAACTATAAGCAACTCAGGAGAGGTGCAAATGAAGGTAAAAATGATACTTCAGTTTATTTGAATATATATTTAATTTCATAGGTTTAAATTTGGGTGCTGTTGCCCTCTAAGATTGTTATTCTAAATACACCAATGGTGCCATGCCAATAAGGGATTTCTGGTGGTAACAGGGCCAAAAACTGTAGCAGTAACACACCAGTTACAATTTTTCCTCACTGCTGCAAGCATTATTATTGTTGACTGCAAATATTTATGTTTTTATCATTCTTTCTCAAAACTCAGCTTTAATTTACAACAGATTTGGGCTTATTCATGAGCTAGAACCTGGCAAGCTGCTGGCTGTTATCCACAATTATTTTCAAACCTAATACTATATATTTTGTTCTTCTATAATTTTTTATTAATACTGCTTATACAGGAAAGCCTTTTGGGCCTTGCTCCCATGAAATCTCAAAGTGTTTACAATGCTCTCAATCTAACCACATATTTATACAATTTTAAATTTCTCAAATGCTGCCCCTGCCTACCCATACAAGTCTTACTTCCATGCTTGGCTGCAGCCTAGGCCTCCCAAGAATGCCTGTTAACAGATTTTTTTTTTTATGAATAGACAAACCAACTTTTATAACACTGATCCACTATGTAATTACATGTTTCTTTAAAAAATTTGGAAGCCTGATAGTATGGATTTTTCCATAAGAGGCTATCTTTGTAACACTGTGCTAGGAATAACAAGTCATATCTTCATAGGTGGATCAAAGCTCCTATCTTTATAAATTACATCAAGTATTTAGTAAAGCATTTGCATGCTTCTCCTGATGCTATAAAGCTACTCATACCAGAGAAGCATAATGCTCATTTTCATCCAAATGTGATAAAACTATGCCAAGGAGCAAGGGGTCATACTGCTGACAATACCATTCCTCTGTAGTCATTGCATGCAACCATTGGATATTTCTGTCTCTGACCAACCCAAGTGTCAGTGCAACCAGTCCATGGATATGTGGATGGTCAACAGTCCTGGAAGAACTGTCATAATTTACATCACTGCTGGATTGGTATGAAAACCTTTTCCCACCATCATACCATCATTTTTTCAGAAGGGACTTGGAAGGTATATCCCCTTTCAATCCAGACTATTTTGATAATGAAGATCTGTGCTCTTAAATAAAGACCAACCAAATGTTTTTTTAGCCTATGAAGCTGGTGGCAAGTTGCAAAGTTCATCAGAGGTTGTAACTTCAGCCTATCCCTACCTGCTCTGCCATCCTCTCACCCAATGCTTTCAGTAAGCCCTGTGATTTTGCAGCCATTGTCATTTAGGAAAGTCACACCTGAGCAAGTACAACCATATCCCAGCACCACTAAGAAAGCAAAATGCTTCAAGGAAGTAAGGAGGGCAGAACAAAAGTGCTCACTGATACATTAGTGAAGGCTAAGATTGGAGGTACCTTTGCTACAAGGGAGGCAAAGAAGAGGTAGAAAAGAAAAAATCAAGCAAAACAAAGAAGTAGGCTATGAAGAGATTTGGTGAGAAGACAGCACTGAGGGTGAAAATGATATTTATGACAACTCAGACAGTTATCTTGGGTGAGATACTGAAAAGGAATTTGAATCTAGTTTTGATTTGGTTTGCAGTTGGAAACTTTGTAAAAGTCATCTATGAGGGCCTTTAGGGAGAAGGTTGAACCTACTGCAAAGGTCAGTGACTAAGAGTGTTGGGAGAGGTAATGTGTGAAAGTGGTTGGAACAGCTAGATCATTATCTACTACATGAAAGAGAATTTGGGGTAAAAAAAAGAAACAGTTCTTGGACAGCGTTTGATCTTGGACAAATGGTTTGACTAAAATGTATCTACTCTAAACAAGGACAGGTTCTAAATCATGGACCTAATGCATATAGTTGGGATTGACTGACTACAATCTTATAACCAAGTCTATTTAAATATGATTCCTCTTTTTCACAACACATGTCTGTGATAATCTGTCCATGGTTGAGGTAATTCAACTTTAAGATCCTTTGTCCAAGATAGGGCAGTAATTTTTTATTTTTTTCAATTTTCCAAAATTAGACTCAAGCTAAAAATTTGTTATTACAATCAGACCTCTACTATTAATTGTCTCTGTATGTTAAATAGTTACCATTGTATATGGTTGAAAAATACAATTTAAACAGAGTAGGTAGAGAAAAATTAATTTTCAAGGTGGTATAATAGATATAATGACATGTTAATAAATTGATGGGGAGTAGTCAGTCTGGACTCATCCTGGTTAAAGGTAGGAACAGGGCCACAATGAGTGATAAGAAAAAAGTTAAACAGAGATGTGCAGAACATTTTGAGAATGTACTAAACCAGGATAGAATTACAGGAAAAGGAAAAAGTTTGTGATACCTTGGATGGGAATGAAGATTCGTTTTGTGAGGAAGAATTAGCAATAGCACTAAAAGGATTAAAAAATAATAAAGCACCAGTTGCTGATACTGTGGTAAATGAGTTTCTTAAATATGATGGCTCAAAGGTTAGAAATATGTTACTGATGATTGTGAATATGATTTTGAGAAAGGGGAAGTACCTAGCGATTTTAGAAAAACTTTAATGAAACTACTGTATAAGAAAGGTGATAAGAGTGAGTATTGTAATTATTGAGGCATTAGTCTGGTTCATGTAGGTAGAAAATTACTTAGTAACACAAAACTTTTTAGACTGAGAGATGCTGTAGACAAAGTTATAAGAGAAGAACAGTGTAGTTTAGGAAATGTAGAGGATGTGTTGACCAAATTTTCATTCTTAGCTTAATAATTGAGAAGTGTCTGAGTTATCAAATACCTTTGGTCCTCAGTTTTATAGATTATGGACAAGCGTTCAATTCCGTTGATAGAAGAGCTTTAGGAAATGTCTTATCCTTGTATGGTATACCAGACAAATATGCTAGACTGATTAGTGCTATGTATGGGACTAACACTGCTGCAATTGAGGTAGGAAATGAGGTTACCTGCCAGTCCCATATAAAATCAGGAGTTAAGTAGTGTTGTGTTTTATCCCCCTTTATATCAATTATTTTGATGGACTCAAGCTTAATGAGCACAGGAAAGCCAATGCCAGAACAAGGAATCAAATGGGGTGGAAAGACTTTCATTTACTTGGATTATTCAGATGATTTAAGCATCCTAGATGAAAGTGTGAGCAAAATGAATGAACTTCAAGAGATTTTGCAAATTAGGGGTTCTAGAATAAGTTTGAAAATTATTGTTAAGAAGACTAAGTTGCTAAGGCTAGGATTGGTGACGTTGGGCTACCAAAAGACTTATGAAGTTAGATTTATCAAGGTAGCTTCACTTACATAGATAGTATTATCAGTAAAAACATAGGGAGCAATGAATATGTTAAAGGTAAAATAGCCAAGGCTCAGGGTTTTTTTTTCACATTAAAAAAGTTTGGAAAAATAGGAAGATAACTCTGCCAAACAAGATTACAATATTGGAAGCTTCAATGATATTGGCTCTGAAGCATGGGCACTCCAAAAAGCAGATGAAGATTTGATAGATGTTTTACAGAGAAATTGTCTATGGATTGTACTGGGTACCTGGCTGACTGTATATATTTCAAACCATAGGCTTTACGAAAAGTGTGGTTCAATTCTGCTTTCTAGGACTATAATGATAGAAAGGTTTGGATAGTTAGGTTATGTTCTGCAGATGACAGATTGCTGAAGATTGTCCCTTTCAGCCAACTGTTTAGGGCTAAGCAGAAAGTAGATTGTCCATGGTTGGGGTTGGAGGATGTCATACAGAAAGATTCAAGGGAAATGGGAACTTCCTGGGAGGGTCTAAAGAGAGAGGCTTTGAATAGATTGGGATGGAGGAGGAGCATTCGTAGCTATGTTGGCCTCAGGTGGCTTGGTGCTGCAGTGAGTTGTTAGTTGTAGTAGTATAATAGATACAACTATTGAGATGGTGATTAAGGACACCTGCATTTGTAGCTTCTTTCCCGTTCATTTCTGTCGATGTCTGAAATAGGCCCCCCTCTGTAATTAGACACCTCTTAGTCTGCTCCTAGTTATTACACCTCCAGTGGTTTTATGACAAATAAGAAACACATTTAATCGTCTCAATGATGAATTCAGAATTTAAATAACGGTTAGGAACCTCCCGTTTTAAGTAACACTGCTATGTGACGGAATCAAAACTTCAGTATTTATAAACACCTGCCTATGGTAAGAACTATAGAAATATTGATTCTTTGCTTTACCAAGGTGTTTTGCTATTGAGATGTCTTTATATCTGATGTTCCTACCCATAATTTAATCTGGTGTCTGTTTGAAAGACAGTTGTCCATTCAATGGGTGAGCTACAAGAACTGGTGCTGAATAAAGGCTCACCCTGTAAGTACCGGAAATTCTTGCAAACTGTGTTTAATCTTGGAAACCGCACATAGTTTCTAACTAGGAAAATCGAAATCCCTAGCCACACAAGAAAAGAATAGCTCCATCATGATGGTTGCATTTGACGCAGTAAAGAATTTGTGCACCTATTCAAAGTCAGCCAAACGCCGCCACCTCGTTCGGTGGTGTTACGACGCTTCGGCGGCGGTTGACCAAGCGTGTTGCTGGTGGCGTTCAGTGCATGTGCTGGTGCTGTGTTGGGGTCTAATTCTAACAATCCTTTTTATAATAGAGCATTTAATAATAATTTATCATTATTAAATACCATGTATATAAGCTTGAAGTTCTGATAATTGGGAAGGAGTATCAGAGTAATTTTTCCTTGGAGGGGGGAGGGATCCAGGTAGAAAATATCAATATCTGAATTTTCTTTTGTATCATTTTCTTAATTTTTCGAGTGGTGGAGCATTTCAGGCCAATCCTGGGGAAGAAATTACTCCCTCTGTTGCTGTTAATTCACGAAAATGTTGAGAATGGGGCAAAGCGTATTTTTCAGTATCCAGGGGGGTGGGCAATTTGTTTTTTGTCAATGATAATACAAAACAAATTCAATGAAAACACCCCCAAAAAGGTATTAGGGGGTGGGAAAAAATCTAGGACGCACATGCCCTTCCTTAATTGGCATTAATACCTCCCTTTTTTGTATTTATGCAAACAGGCTACCGTACATTGTCTTGTCTATTATTGCTCTGACAGTTTTTGTCAAAAGGGAATAGAAAGAAAAATGCCCAAAATAACGACATACCTTGTTTAAAATGGGTTGCAGATCAAATGTTTGAATATATAGCTCAGGTTTGTAAGGGAAATTTGGAAAAATTGATGATTATGTTTGCTTGTTTTTTTGTTGTTGTTTTTTGTTTTGTTTTATAGCTTGGAAAGAGGCTGCTCAAGCCATAAGGCTTATCGGCAAATAATTCTGTTTTTATATCGTTTTTGCTTGTTAAATAAATTATCTCTCTACTTAGAGCATCATTTGTTATGTGTGCAATTCAACAATCAGCTGATTTTCTGAGTAGTTGGTTCCAAAATTATGTGCAGTAATGTGACAAAGAAGGTAGCTTGGAAACATATTGAAAAGGAAAAGTATAGGTTTTGTAGGATTTGTGTCTTTGAATTGAGACATAGTCAGCAAGGTAGATAGTTGTTGCTCAAGCTTTTATGAGAGTGTTCAAATTTATGTCTGGTTGTTTCTACCTAAGAAATGGCTTCATTAATTATACTTGGTTTTTCTGCGTTTTGAAAATCTGAAAGCTCAAAATAATGTAATATTATTTTTATATTTTTCATAATACTGTGTCTTAGCAATGGCGTTTTGGGGTGCAGAAGAATATGATGTGCTGACTTGAATAAAATTGTGGTCTGCTATAATGATGGAAAAATAGTCTTTAAGATCTGTCATTGTTCAGATCTAAACCTATTGCAATTTATTATGTAATTCCTTGGTCTGCTGTGTTAATATCAGAAAAAAGATCCTTTTCTTTGCAAAATAAATTAAAATGGGTTTTTAAATATAAAGGAATTACATAATAAATTGCATTAGGTTTTTAAAATAAATTAAAATGGGATTTTAAGATAAATGGTAAAATAAATGTTACATTTATTTCAAGTTGTTTCTTCATTAACGTTCAAATATAAACCTATAAATATGGCTAGGATTTAAGTTGAAATTTTTTTGTTCTAACATAAGGTAATGGATCATGTAATCGTCTATTGGGAATTATATTTATCAGTATTCTATATACCGAGGTTTCTTTTCTTTTTTTTTGCAAAGGAGCTCCATCTTTATGTTGGTTTTCCTAAATGTCATAATTGAACTGTCTTTTTAGATAACCTGAGTGTTGATGGTTATGCATTATTAATGAAAATATTGAAATGTAAGTCTTGTATTACATTGATGATATGCAAGGGCTGTTAAAAACTATACAATGGAGTAATTAATCTTCAGGGCTTTTAATGTGAACTATGAAATGGTTAATATCCTTGAATTTTTGTACAGTAAGTCATTCAAATTTTTTTTCTAAAGTCAAAACAAGTTTTTTTTTTAGAATAGAATAGAATATGATTTATTGGCTAAAATAGCACACAAGCTAGCATAAGCACGTCAGAACAATTATAATTACAATGATAAAATAAATGTTAAGGGATAAACATAGTTACAAAGTTAAATCAATTATTAAAATGCGAAACAAAATAGGGAGCGAAAGAGTTTTTGTACCTCATTGTCAACATTTGGGGACACAAGTCAAGTTGAGTATTTGGAGCTCTACGAGCATTAAGTCTTGTATTGGGAAGGATTGGGGGGTTTTCTTTGAAGGGGGGAAGAAGACGTCGATGATACTCAGAACTAAGGCACTTGTGCCCGAAGTTCATGGTAAGGAGGTGACGTCGTGATTCCAATGTAGTGAGTTCAAGTTTAGCCAAACCTTCATCATAAGTAGTATAGGACGTCCCCAGTATAATTTTTATAGCTCTTTTTTGAATGCTTTCAATTTTAGAACATTGGGATTTGGTCAGTCCAGGGTGCCAGACAGGGCAAGCATATTCAAGACAAGGTCTTATATAAGAAGAATAAATTATTTTAAGGTTCTGGATTGATATGGAGAACCGTTTAAGAAGGGAGAAAGATCTAAGGAGAAAACCATCTGTTTTAAATAAGTGAAAAGAGTGAGATTTCCATTTAAGGTCATTGTCCAAGTGCACACCAAGTAGCTTAACCATGTTTAAATCTGGGATGCAAAGGTAATTATTCATTGGGGGTATATTTTTTTTAAAAGGAGAATAGCATTAAACTGCTTTTCGGTATGCTCAGATTGAGTTTAACATTGGCAAGATCATTCTTTAAGTTGTTAATGAGTGAGTCAAGTTTAACGCCCAAAGTGTTTGAGGTTTGACAAAGGTTAAGTAATGTCAAATCATCCGCAAATTTAAAAGTGTTGTCAAAGTTTGGTAAAACATTGTTAAAAACAATTAAGAATGCTAAAGGACCCAATTTAGTCTCTTGGGGTGCTCCACAGGAAATCGAGGTAAAACCTGATGAATCTCCGTTAGGGAGGACTACACATTGCTCACGACCAGATAAAAAACTAGCTGCTATACGTAAAACAAAATCTCTGACACCTAAAGCCCTTGCATTATCAATAACTGTCTGATGATCCAAGTTGTCAAAGGCTTTACTAATATCAGCAAAAACAGCCTCAACGTAGGAACTACTTAACTCAAGATGTTTGAAAACAGTGTCAAGTATATAACATAAACAATGGGTGGTACTATGATTCGGCCTAAAGCCAAACTGATTTGGGTTAATTTTATCTTGAATATCATCAAAGAGGAAATTGTAAATAAAACTTTCAAAAATTTTAGAGAAAATAGAGGTTTTTGATATTGGTCTTAAGTCAGAGGGGACTTTTGGGGTCTTGTTTTTTGGTATAGGTGATATAATAGCTCGTTTAAAACACATTGGAAAAATACCATCTACAAAACATTGGTTAAAAATTGCAGTTAGAGGTACACATAAATAATGGGCACATTTCACAATCAATTTGGTAGGGATATCACCTGGGTAAACTGACTTATTTGTATCAAGATTTTCGAGTTTAAGCTGGGTCTGATGTATTCCAATCACAGGAATGTCACTCACTGCACTGTTGGCCGGCATATTTTGGAGTGGCGGGTGAGTTTTACAAGTTGAAGTAAAATAATCGTTTATGATGTCTGCACTCACTGGGTTGCCATTACTATCCAGTAAGAGAAACTTAGAAGAGACCTTTCTCATGAGATCTTGGATACATTTGTGGAAATTCTTAGGGTTAGAATACAGTAACTTATTGAGCACGTGAGCACCATGCTCTTTTCTTGCTTTACGAATTTCACTAATAACAATGTTTCGAAGTTTTCGAGATTCCAGGAAAAATCCTTCCTTAAAGAGTCTATCACGTTCATTTATTAGGCACAAATTTTTTTTATTTATCCATGGTTTACAATTGGATTTGTAATTGACTTTTTTCACTGGAAAGATGTCACAGTATAACTGGAAAAGTTCAGCTGAAAACTTAGAAGCCATTTCATCACCATTGGTAACTTACCCCTAATGGAGGGGCTATTTTCGGGGCACAGTAGTAATCTTCAATGTTGGTAAAAATCAAGTCTAGGGTTTTATCACTGCGTGTAGGTGACTTGACTACCTGGTCAAGACTAAGAGCAGCGCTAAGCCACTTTTGATCTAGCTCATTAAAATCACCACATAATGTAATTGCAGCATAGGGGTACTTGTGGCGAATTCTGTCAGTATAAAGTTGCAGATATGCCGTCAGCTCCTCCTTAAATCCACTACGGGGAGGGTAATAAATAATACAAAAAATCATGCAAGATACGTCTTTTGGGAGGTTTTCGGGTCTGGTCCAGAGCCATAAAACTTCAGTTTTGGAGTTGTTCTCTATTTCAGAAAATGATAGAATCCGATTTGGGAGGGTACACTTACAAAAAAAGCAACTCCTCCACCATGAGATATAGGAATACCATCGTTGTCCAATCTGGGCTTAAAATGGGAGTCATAATTAGGAATCGAGCAAGAATCTTCTGTAGCAGACCATGTTTCTGTAAGGAAAGCAATATCAGTCCGGTTTTTGCCAAGAATAATTTGTAGTTCCTCCATTTTATTTACTAGTGACCTTACATTCGCAAGAAGGATTCTAGGAAATGAGTAGGAGTGACGTATCGTACCAGGGTTATTGGCAAACAATTTCCTAGCCGGGTTTACTTTCCCTTTGTCAGCAATAGAGCTTTACTGCTTGTAATAGGTACAATGCTATACCCAAAATCACACTCTAGTCTTAGAGGCTATAGATAACAGTAGTCAAGTTGCAAAAGTTTTTTATCTGCTAGGATAACAAAAAGATAATTTAACCTATTAACAAATTGATGTGTAATTGTGCTCAATTGAACTAATACTGGCTATACAAACCTACTTTTCTTTTTGAGAAAAAGTTTAAATGCTGTTTTTCACCTCATGAGTTATAAGTGGGAAACTTCTGTCTTACAACCTGTAGTGTGTGCTACCTATCTCTGAGAACCATTTCAGGATTCTCTATACTACCAGTTTTTGAAAAATTGTGAAGTAACTTTCAACAGTTAATGTTTCTGAAGTTCCAATCTTTGAAAATGGTGATGGACCCCGTTTTACGAAAACAAAAAAATGTTTTTGAAATGAAAGTAAAGACTGGCATTAAATTTTTAAACAATTATACAGTTTCCTTGAATATACATATAGCTGCCGCTTCTAACTCTCTACTTTTTATGCTAAACTTGAAGTAGCGCTTTCCTGAAAGCATTTTATAATTAAGTAAAACATACCTGTTCAGTAATTGGGACTGCTAACACAAATTTATTGTCAAACGTCAAGGTTTTTTTTTTTTTTTACATTAGTTTGTTTAAAACGTTTTGGATTTGTGATGTTTCAGTGCATCACTTTAGTGAAAAAAAACATTTTAGTTTGCTATAGAAATATTGTCTTGCTTTTCATTCATTTTTGTCTAAACCAAGCTGTTTTCCCTCTGGCTTGAGAAGTGAGTGATTTGGCGAGAAAATAAATAAATTAATCACCAATTTTTCTCCTATTGGTGGGATGGTGCACTAATCTAGTTTCTATTGTGATAAAGTAGCTACGTTGAAATTGACCAAAGGCCCGAGTGAAAAAACAAACTTAGTCTTTTATTGGGATTTGAGTCTGGAAACAAAAACATGAATCTTTCTAAACTAATCATCAGACCCTAAACAAGTATATTTTTTTTCAGTTATAATAACAATGCTCTTTCTAATCTCAGCTTGAAATGGTAAGTTATTCTCTTTTACTTTTGGTTAGTTAAATCTAACAGCGTTTTGTTTTTATTTTGAGTATTATTATAAATCTTGTTTTTGATTTCAGCTACAAAGACCCTTAATAGAGGACTGTCTGAATTTATTGTCATGGCTGCTGATGCTGAGCCCCTTGAAATTCTTCTTCATTTACCACTTCTCTGTGAAGATAAAAATGTTCCTTATGTTTTTGTACGATCTAAGCAAGGTATGTGTCTAAAAATAAATTTTGAATGTGTAAAAAATTGAAAGTGGACTAAAGTAGGAAATTTGAAAACATGAGCACATTGTTGCTATCCAATTCGTCTTATCTTTTTATATGGTATAATTCCTGATGTATTAGGTAGTTTTTTTTAATAGTATGAATGTAAAATTCTTGTGGTGGAAATAATTTGCATTCTTAATGGAGTAATCACAATTCTATATTTATTTACAAAAATCAATTAAAGTAGCATATTTATCTTCCAGAAAAATTTGTCTTTTTGAGACGCAAACCTCAAAACATGCATGTCAAACGAAAGTCTTTTGGGGCTCAGTACTTACTTCTGAAGCTCAACTGAAACATACTATCTTTTTTTTCAAAAATACTGAAGCTAACCTGAAGTATTTTGTCTTTTTTTTTTCAACAATACTCTCATTAATACCTAGTTGTTGTATGTATTATAATCCTATATCAAATTGAAATAGAATCTAGATGTTCAAAGAATTAGGAATATCCCTTAATAAAATTATTGATCTCTGGCTAATCTAAGAATTTTAAATCCTATTGCTATTTTGTACTCCTATCGTATCTTAATTAAGTTTTATCAGATTTACCAGATCTATGTAAACAAAGATCTATGGGGTAGAGTTCTTACACAAGGGGTAGAGTTTTTAGATTTTTAATTATTGGAAATTGTAGAGATTTAGAAACCAGAGTTCAAGGTAGTTTGTCAGTAACTTGCACACGTTGAAGATTTTTATTCTTAGTATAAGAGTGGAAATGTAGCTAGTACCAGCAAAAAAAAAGTGTTTCTTGACATTTTTCCAACCTAATAATCAAGAAAAACCAGTGTATTTAATTCAACTGGCAAAATCAGTGCAGTAATTTGTGTCTCGTCTCAGTTTCTAAGAAAAGCACAATTGAGAACCTTAAAAAAAAAAAATGGGGAGAAATGCTAAATGCTGGTTGAGTTTTTTGGTTGACACTGGCTCTGGTTTTCTCTCTTACAAGTTATCTATACTTTTCGCGTTAGGGAAGAAATTCATATAATTAAAAAGTTGTATAAAATAGAGATGTTAGTAAGGTAAATTGATTGTGGTTTACTTTCATCTTTCAACATTTTAGAATCAAAGTGCTTGATTCAATATTCTCTAGAAATAATGACTAATACAGAGAATCAAAACAACTTACCTGGGCATCTAAATAAATTTTTCAATGCTCTAATTTAAATTAACACAAACTATAACAGCCAGAATCGTCTAGGTTTTTGCTTAACTATAAAATAATAATGGCTCATTTCATTTATAGAGGTTGACAGACCAAATTGTACTTTTGTCAAGAACTAGCAATCAAACTAATGACTTGACCATGTAAGATGTTAAATTGTAGAGAAGTCTAATTTTAAATCGAAAACCTAAAGTTAGTTTTTGCTAAATAGCTGAAGTTAAACGTTAGATAGATTAAAAGATTAATACCCATTCACAATGAGATTCTGCTAATCTCAAGATGTAGTTGGTTGTTGAATGATTTTTCGAAATCCCGTAAAAAATCTGATTGGTCCAAAGTTGCGTTAACTGAATCTCGGTATTAGTAAAATCTAATTACGAATGGACCTTTAACATACTCACATGCCTGTCTTCACTGTCTGTTTCTGCTTCAAGGCTCCTTCACTAACTACCCTTAGAATCTGTCCATCATAGCTTGTAAAGTATAGAGAACAAAGGAGTGGACATTCCTAGTTACTGGAATTTCAATATTCAACCCTTTAATGAATTTAATACTCAATAGTAAAACATCACGTTTGGACCAAATCTCTTTTTTTGTAGGAGCTGATTAAAGGGTTTCTAAAAATATGTAATAAATCCTATAATTAAAGAATGGTCACAAAGGAAGAAGTAGAGATGGGAATTTGAAAGCACCCTCCCTGGGCTTAGTTTAGACCAAAGATCTAATTCCCAGATGTCTTGATGTAACACAACAAATTTTAATTTCGTGAAAAGTTTTTATGTCCTGCACGAGTGTAAGGAGTGAAGGTTGGTGCTTAAAACATCTTCCTGTGCCCTAATGTGGACCTTAGACACATTCCTGGAACCTCCATTCACATAGCTCAACGATTATTAAGAGTACAAAACTACTGTCTTCTTCAGTTTACCGAAAACGGGAGACAAATTTGACTGTTAAAGTTATTGGCTTAGACTCTTTTTTTCAAATGGTACAAGTACGGTAAACACGTATAGCTTAAGGGAGTTAGACCCTTTTTTTTACCTAAAACGTGAAGACTGGCAAAAAGGATGGTAGAATCAGAGAAGAGGGGTTTATTGGTAACTTGGTAAGTTGTGCTAGGTAATCAGAGGAACAGATCCGTGGTCCAAATCGGGCCTGGAAACGTGTTTTAAGGTCCTATTTTCACTGTTTCCCTTCTTGTAGGGCCTTAAATACTCAAGTAATATCTATGTATGTTTGAAGTTCCTGGTTTGGACTGTAGCCTACAGTCTGTAGGTTTTATTAACTCAGAAAAACCTTCAAAGGTAACAAAAGGCATCACAACTCAATTATCAAAGAAATGTTTAAACTTGTATTTTCTGGATTTTATATGTCAAAGCCTGTCTATATTTTGAAAGTTAGCACTTTATTAGACCTAGGGTAATGTGTCACTTATCAAACGATGGTAAACTCGTCTAGCAAGAGAAGATCCACGCACCTCTCTGTACTGTAGTCTTTAATCTGTAATATCACAATTTTCATTTTCAAAACTCAACAGAATAAATCACTTTCTAATTTGGTTTTACTTGACAAATAATGTAATGCACACTATTTACACGGGACCAACCTGGAACTTCATTTTACCCTTTGTGTAAACCCCAATTTTAACAATGAAGCACCCTTTCCCAGGAAAGGGCGTATTGGCTTTCATGACTTCTACGTTTCAAGGACTCCGATGACACTTAATGTACCTTTGTCATTTTGTGAGCTTGGAGATGACTAATGCTTAATTATTCTGAGAGTCTTAAAGTACAGTTTTTGTACAAGGGCTGCCTACTACTTCCAAACCTATGACCCTTTTATTCTTGTAATCACAATTTTCTATCCCGTTTTCAGTGTTCCATTATTGGTATGAATGCCGCGAGTCTCATGGTATATCTCACCTGTACTTTGGGCTCAGCTTTTCCTATCAGTTACAGTACACTGGGTATTGATGTTTACATATCTTTGTCGCTAAAAATCCAGCGAATCCGGATATCAGGACATAATATTATTAGTTTTGGATTTCTATGTCGTGTCAACCAGTTCGAGGTATTACTTTTTCTGCCACTGCTAAAAAAGATTGTCATGCCGTTACAGAATATGAAATCAGTAAACTGACATACTTCCCCATCTTTTTTGAATTTTCTGCTTTGACCGTTTTCTAAGAAATCCGTTAAAACTTTTGATCGTTCTTTTTAATAGATTCACCTCTCGAATTGTGCTAGCAAATGGTCAAGCTAGTTTTCCAGATAAGATTCATGACTAGTTTGTTCTATTATAGTTTGTTCTATTAATAAATATATAGCCCAAAAAGCGAGAGTAAAAATGAACTAGCAACTCAACTTACCAAATAAACCTTTTCTCTTGCAGCACTCGGCCGAGCTTGCGGGGTATCTCGTCCTGTGATTTCCTGTTCAGTTACGCAGCATGAAGGATCACAGCTGAAGCCACAGATTCAACAAATTCAACTTGAGATTGAAAAGCTGCTGATATAATGCCCATTTTTCATATATTTTTTTTGTATGAATTTGCATTTAAAATGTGTGATTTAGCATATGTTTATTCACTAGTTAACCACTGTTAATTTAATAGATGGAAAAGATGTCGACAGGGTTGCAACCCTTGGCGATTCTTCTTTCTCCCTAGTTGTGTTTTTCCCTATAATAATTCAAGATGACTCCCTATAATAATAAGATAATTCAAGATGTCTTCAAATTACATTCTGGGTTCAGAAGGTACAACAAATTTATGCTAGTAAATACTATACAAAATCAAGTATTTCCTATAGGGCAAACCTATTTATTACTCTGTCGGTGTTATTTATCTCAAGTGGAGGGATTTTGGGGTCAATTGTTCTAAGATTTTTATCAAGTAAATCTCTTAAAATGCTGTAAAAAAGGTTGGATAATTGTCACAACTCGCCTATGAATCGGAGCTGGCGACATGCTGACGTTACATCTACATCATTTGTGCAGAATTCTTGTCTTGTAATTGCTTTTCGTTTAAATTTCTGAGCAGTAAAAATTGATTTCTTTAAATTTTTCAATTAGAAAAAAATTTTAAATTTAAAGTTAGCATAGTTTTGTTTATTCACTAGTTTACCACGGTTAATTTAATAGTGCAAAAAGATGTCGACAGGGTTGCAACCCTTGGCGGTTCTTTTTCTCCCCAGTTATGTTTTTCCCTATCGATATTTTTTTAAAGATAATTCAAGATGTCTTCAAATTACATTCTGGGTTCAAAAGGTACAACAAATTAATGCTAGTGAATACTAAAAAAAAAAAAAAAAATCAAGTATTTCCTATAGGGTAAACCTATTTAGTACTCTGCTGGTGTTATTTCTCTCAAGTTTAGGGATTTTGGGGTGACTTGTTTTATGATTTTTATCCAATAACTCTTATTTAAATGTTGTAAAAAAAAGTTGGATAATTGTCACAAACCGCCTATGAATCGGAGCTGGTGACATGGTGTCGTTACATCTGCATCATTTGTGCAGAATTCCTGTCTTGTAATTGCTTTTCGTTTAAATTTTATGGGCTGTAAAAATTGATTTCTTAAATTTCTGGCTATATATATGTTGCAAAATATTTCAATTATTTTTCGCTATATCATTTCATACACATAAGTGACACTGATGAGACTAGAGTTTAAATTTAATAGGGGGGGGCCTTGAGGCCTGTCCTCTCTTAAATTTTAAATCTGTCTTGTTTTTCATTGCCAATTTTGAGGCAAGGAGATTTTTTTTTGTGGTTGTTTGTATGTATGAATAACACAGTTGTCTATTGATTTGAAACAGTATATGAAAATAACATAGGTAATATTCGTAAATACATTCATACAGATTGTGTAATAAAAATTAGATAATCCGCATTTTTGGCCACACAACATGTGCGAGTATTTCTTGATTTACAGAAAATGTGTTTTGACAAGAACTATTTAACAAAATCGGGATCATCGGGTTGCACCATTCGACATGGCTTAATATAATGCTCAAAGGTAACTCAATTTGACCAAAGTTGACACTCGACACAGTTGTTTATAGACGACTAATACAATGTGTTTAAATGCAGGGGAAGGGAGGGGACATAGAATTGACCACCTCAACTGGTAACTTTTTAAATTCAAAAAAGATGTACTTCTGAAGAGAAAATTGTTCAGTTAAGACACAAAAGTTAAGAGATGAACAAGTTATTCGACGCTAAAATTCAAAGAAAAAATCTGATAATCTGAAGTTAGTGAAATCTGATAAGTTCAACAATCATAGTTTGTAGTCTCTGGGCCTGAAGGGAACGCTTATTTAAATGATCCTCGTTCAAGATACAAAGAATAGTGAATCTCCTTCTGAAATGGAACGGTTTCCTTGATAGAGGAGTAAATTGAAGACGGAAAACTCCGAGGTGCAATAGGCAGGCGGTACCACTTCTCCACGAGGAGTAGATATAATGCCAGTTTGAAGGGAATTCTAAAATGTTTTGAAACATGCACCAAGATATATTTGTTTAATGTTGCGTGACAGCCTCTTTAGTGGGGACATCTGTGTGTTTCTAGGCGGATTGTTAATTGTGCAAAATGGATGAAGAACTGGAATAATATATTTGTGGGAAGTTACGCTTTAAACCGGGAAATCTGCTTTGGAGATTTATGATCTCTTAAAAGTAGGTTTTTGGAGACAAATATTTACTTTATCTGTTTAACAGATTCATAGAAGGTCGCATGTCAGCTGATGATGACCACTTGCTCGGGCAGCCTCCACATATCCAGATCAAAATTGTTGTCAGACGAACAAAAAAAACAAAACACTGATACTGTTCAGTCGAGTCAAAATGAACGTAGAATCTTGGAGTAGGATATAACAGGGGACAAATCTTGAGTTTTGGGTATGACCCAGAAACAAGGGCTCAATCCTCTTAATGGAAGAGATCAGATTCACCCCAACCGAAGAGAGTGCAACAAAGTTAGTAGAGTATAAAGGCAATGTTAATGTTTTTTTTTTTTTTCATTTTATGGGTATCGTACTTTCCGAATCCCGATAGTCAACCAAAAAATACTGCAAAACTGTCCTTCAGCGTTAGTTCCAAAACCTTCGGCGGAAAAGACCTTCCATCTGCAAACAGAAAAATTGGAGTCCTTGCCGCTATAACCCATCCGTGCATTGTGCGATTCCGATCCAGAAATTTTTGGCCAAATTTGATTTTCCCGTGCTCCCCCCTTCCTTTGCTATAATTGACTCCCTGCCAACTTATATCTGGTTCTTAAACTAGAACTGCTGGGGAAGGGAAAGAGATTTGAATCAACCGTCGACATCCCAGCAATTATGAAGAGAATTCTTTTCACCTTTATGGAAGTAAATTTTCAGGAATGTCTCCAGAAGTTCAGACACCGTTGGAATTGGCGTGTTTGTTCGGAAGGGAACTGGTTTGAAAGAAATCTATCGCAACAGTTTGTAAGTACTGCCAGGATTATTTTACAAGCCTAATTGTACCTCGTATTATTCGTCCTCAGTAAAGTCAAAATGTTTAGAAGCAGCAATACAGACAAAAATAAAATCAATAGAATTCAGTTTAAATACTATTCTGAAAATACTGAATAGGCCTTTGAATTACTGGGAGGAGGGGGTCCCAAAAACCTCTTGTCCTCTGCTTGCTTTACAGAGTGAGATTCCGGTGCAATACAGAGTTTTGCGAGTAGCAGTTTCCGGTGCTGAATATTTTTGGTCTTGGTTAACTTCTATGTTTTTGTCAACCCGGAATGATGTATTCTGTTTGAGCTTTATAACAGTAAAAATCTTAAAATTCCTGCTTTTTAGTACAAGACATTTAAAAAAGAAATATCTTTTTCTTCCCATGACCCACTTTTTTTTCGCAGAAGATAGACCCAGATGATAGCGAAGAATAGTTTAAATTCTGTAGGACAGTTATCAGAATATTCTATTATAAGTATGAAAGTTCGAAAACACTTGATATTGATTAACCAACATGATGTACAGTTGCGCCTATCAGAGATAAACTAGAATCAGAAAAGCTTATAGAGATTCATAGATGTCGTTGAGAAATGAATCTTGACATCATCCGTTTCAACAGCTTCAGACGCTGTCTTAGGCTTTATTTAGATAGGCATAAATTCTACGGCTAATGCTGATGATATGGCCACCACTTCAAGAAAGATTTCTCGGCAAGTATCATTTCTATTTTTCTGAAAAAGTTAACAATCGTTTTTCAGCAGATCGTCCATACATTACAACAAAAATCAAGGCACTAAGCAGTAAAATCAGACAACTCTTCTGGGAAAACTATACACAGAAGTGACTACCTTGAAGAATAAAATCAGAGGAATGACACGCCAGTCAGCGGCAGTACACAACCAAATGGAAATATCTCATTTATTAGATTCTAAACCTGGATAGTGGTATAAAAGGATAAAGCAAATGACGGGTAAAATGCAGACTGGACTAGATATCGGCTATGATAAGCTGGAAAAAAGGAACTGCAGATCACCTAAACACTCATCTGGTAGCAATTGTTTAGTCACTTCCATCACTAGACTCGGAGGATTTTTCGCATCCATCTCCAGATTCTATGGATTTTCCAATCATCACAAGATCCCAAGTTCTCCTCAAATTGATGAAACTGAAGAGGACCAGTATTGCACCATTCGATATTCCTGTTGATCTCAATAAGGCTTTTTCTGATGCTTCGCTAACTTTTATATTCAACAAGATTACAATGTCAGGCCAGTATCCGCAAAATTGGGAAAAGGTATTCATAACCCCTATCTTCAAAAAAGGAGCCCCTTGTAATTTTACTAGTGTGCGGCGTGTTGCGATGACACCTATTTTTAGCAAGATCTATAAAAGTTTCATCGCTGGGTGTCCGAAAACTTGTAATCTGCATAAAATTGACCCTCAACGATTTGGTAATATTCCCAAATATTCGGCAAGCCATTACTTAGTTAGTTTCCGCGATAAGATTCTGAAGCATCTAGATGAACCAGAACACTGGGTTAACCTCATCGCGATTGACCTAAAGAAAGCATTCGATTTGATATGCCATAGAACCGTTATCCGCAAGCTATTGACAAATTTTAATGTTGATTTATAGTCGTAAGACTACAGATGTATAGTATAATATAGTCGTAATAGTATATTAGTCGTAATGGTATAGTCGTAAGACTATAGATGTATAGTCGTAAGGTAAGAATAGTCGCAAATTTTTTTTTCAGCTAGAAGTAAAAAAAAAACTAAGTGCAAATCAGCCTATTCTGATCCTTAGCCAATCTATTGAGGAGTAGATTGGATTTTAGGTCCTCTACTTCTTTTCGTGATGGTAAATGAGTTGGCAAATGATTAGTCGGATCGCTTTAAGTTCGTTGATGATTTATCCGTACTGGAGCTGGGTTAACTTAATTTTCGCCTTGTCATTTTTTTTTCTACTGGATTCAAAAGTTAATCGTGTAAAACAGCGTTCTGGTTTCCTTGTTTTTCACTTAATGTTTTGTCAACTTTTTTCTATTTGAAACATTTTTTTTTCCTTGCATAGGACTGCGGCATGAGAGAAAATCTGAATCCAGTTTTAATTTTGGCAGTCAAAATTGCACTAGGACAATGGTGTCAGTTCATGAAACCTTCGGGGAGAGGCAAGGACTTTCTTAATGTAGCTACAAAAAAAGGTATATTATTTTCGAAATCTATGGGAAAGGTAAATTGTTTCTAAGACCCCTCTCCCACTGCCTCAATTGGTACCCTTGCTCTAGGAAGCTTTTTCAACCAATAGTTTATGTTTATTTTTTAATCTTAACCCTAAAATTTCACAAAAACAGATAAAGTTTGAAAAACAGTTATATCCAAATTACAACAGCTAGTATAAAATATTATAATTGTTTATTTGTATTCAGAGTAAAAGGTTCTTGAAGAACGACATAGTAGTTTTTGAAAAAAAACACATGTATGTTTGAATTTGCTGTCCATATAATAACAGTAGTCAACAATGATTCTCCATCTTCAATATTGTCTCTGGTATAGACGCCGTGCTGATTTTAGATTACTGGGTGACCCTAATTGTTTTTCAAATTTAATATTTACTTGCAGAGTAAAATCCAACAAAGGTTGAGGTGAGGAGAATCAATATGAGGATTTTCAAATTTTATTAGCCAATTTTGTGATATTCCATAATGGAAGTAATTGATTTTTACATATGTAAAGATACACAACCATTTTAATTACACCTGCCAACATGATTAAAAGTACAATTTAATTACCTTAGATTATAAGTTACATTTAAAAGCTCTAAGTTGGTGGAAAAATGCCATCGACAGGTGGTCCAGTGTAAGGTAAGTCATTTAATCACCTTCCAAAGATCGTCGGTTGTGTACAAAAGACACGTCACCCTTTATTAAATACCTGAATCAGCTACAAATGGCAGTTTTTTCTCACCCACTAGTGTTTATTAAAACGTGTTTTTTTTTGTTACTGTGGTTCGTTCTTTACTAGGGTGTTTACTATGACATAGTACCTGAAGACTGAGCTTTGCTTGGTGAAAAGAAAGACAGTTTTTAATAAGAGCTTTTATTTTTTTCGGGAAACCTTTTTGAATATTTCTGCCGACAAGTTATTCCATTGTATCGACAATTAAATTAAACTGTAATGTTCATCTTAAAATAATTAGCAAAATCTTATAGGCCATTTGTATTTGTGACACTGTTGATATAAAAAAAATTCTGAAAAATACGACTATAGCAGAAAATTGTCAAATGGATAGTTCAAATGTTGCCAGAGTCGAACCCGCAAACTTTGGATTAAAATTTCAACGCGCTATTACTTAACCTAAGCAGGCTTGTAAACACTAATAAAGAAAATAGAATGATAAGAAATGCATATGAATATAACATTATTCATATGAACATTTTTTTCCATAATCAAGGCTCTAAACAAATTTCCCCAAAATCTTGACCTATTTTGATCACTTTTTTACACTAGAAAACGTTAGTATGCCCTAAAGTATATGTAGTTTTCATGAAAAAAAAACACATAATTATTACTCGTTTAAATAAATAGATCTATGCTTATTTTTATCTTGGTCTGTATCTGTGAAGGTTAAACTCATGACTTTTCTTATTGTAACTTGGAATAATTAAACGCAAAAGAACTACTGAGTTTAATCTTATTTCTTGTTTGTGGGATACTTTCTGCAAAGACAAAATGCCTTAAATTTATGTTTAACTTAGAATAATTAAGTATAAAGAATTTAGCTTGTAATTTATTTTTATCTGTAAAACTAGAATTTTCTTAGTTCCAAAATGCACATTGGAAGAGTCAAGTTTAAGATTCTAATTTAATACTTGTTAACTTTATTTTTGTGTGCCAAGTGGTTTTATAGTTCAAATTTCCTTAAGTTTTATCTTTTCGTGTTTTTTGGGTGTTTTCTCTTCTGCTAAGATTCTTCGCACAGCACAACTTGGAATTTTTTTTAATCCTTTATATCTCTTAACAATTGTGAGAATCTTACAAAATATGGAACATCCTTATACTGTAAAACTAAAACAGTCTTCCTTTTCTCCTTCTGTCTCTCTTTTTTTTTTTTTTTCTTTTTTTTATGTGTTTGTGATGTTGCATTGGTGATTTCTCTTTTCATGATATGTGAAACGGCCATATAATATCTTATTTTCCATATATAAAAATCTTCAAACTGTAGTTTAATGTTATTTGGGTCAAATGGTTGCTGTAAGTCTAAACTTTCTTATCTTTTGTAGATTTGATGTTTCTTTAAAGCTAAAACTCCTTTAATTTCCCGTTTTAGCTTAAAATAGCTTGCAACGAATGTTTTGTTATCTTAGAATTGACTCTTTTTGTAGATTAAATGAAAAAAATAAGTTTTTATATAACTGAAAGTAAGGAGCGACATTAAAACTTAAAACCAACAGAAGTTACTCCGTGTATGAAAGGGGCTGTTCCCTCCTCAACGCCCCGCTCTTTACGCTAAAGTTTGACTCTTTCTCTCAACTCCCTTTTCTAAAACAGTAAAAAATTTTAGCGTAAACAGCGGGGTGTTGAGGAGGGGACAGCCCCTTTCATACACGGAGTAATTTCTGTTCGTTTTAAGTTTTATTGTCGCTCCATACTTTCAGTTAAAAAGACTTGTTTTTTTATATATATATAATTTCTGAACGTTTTTGAATTAATGCATGCTTGATTTTGACTCACTGTACATGAATAATTAAAACGAAATTTGCGTATTAAATTTCTTTTTGCTAAATGGCTTTCTCTTAGTTTTGATCGGATGATTTTGAGAAAAAGGGGTGGGGGAGGAGGCCTAGTTGCCCTCCAATTTTTTGGTTACTTAAAAAGGCAACTAGATTTTTTAATTTTTAACGAACGTTTTTATTAGTAAAAAAAGGTACTTAACTTACGAATTAACTTACTTAATGAACTTCTATATTCATATATTTTTATTATGTACATGAGGGGGTTCGCCCCCTCGTTAATACCTCGCTCTTTACGCTAAAGCTTTAATTTTGTCCCAATTCTGTATGAATGAGCCCTGAATCACAAAGGCCGTAGAATAAATAGTTGAAATTACTAAAAATACTTTAGTGTAAAGAGCGAGGTTTTTAGGAGAAGATGAACCCTTCATATGCGTAATAATCTATGTTCGTTCTAAGTTTTAATGATGCTCCTTACTTTCAGTTGTAAAAACTTTTTTATATTTACTTTTTCATGTTTTTTTTTTAAATAATGCTAGAAAATCCTGCGCCCCCTTCATGGAACTTCTCTTCCCCCATGACAAATTTCTCCAAGGGAAGATCCTCCCACGTAGCCCCCTCCCCTCAACCCCCATCCAACCAAAAAATCCCCCTGAAAAAGTCTGTACACTACCTGATAATCATTACTCTATGTAAACAATGGGCAAAGTTGTAACTTGCAGCCCCTCCCCCGGGGACTGTGAGGGAGTAAGTCAGCCTCAAAGACAAAGTTAATATGCTTTTTTACTATGCTGAACAAAATGGCTATTTCAAAATTTTGATCCGTTGACTTTGGGTAAAAAATGAGCGTGGGAGGGGGCCTAGATGCCCTCCAATTTTTCGATCACTTACAAAGGACACTAGAAGTTTTAATTTCCGTTATAATGAGCCATCTCACGAAATTCTATGACCACTTGGTCGATACGATCACCCCTGGGGGAAAAAAACAACAAACAAGCAAATGAACACGCCCCCGTGATTGGTCTTCCTGGCAAAACATACGAAGTTCCACATTTTTGTAGATAAGAGCTTGAAACTTTTACAATAGGGTTCTCTGATACGTTGAATGCGATGGTGTGATTTTGTTAAGATTATATGACTTTTAAGGGGTGTTTCTCCCTATTTTCCAAAATAAGGCAGTAACTTTTGATGAGTAAGACTAAGTTTGATGAAACTTATATATTTTGAATCAGCATAAAAATTGGATTCTTTTGATGTATCTATCACTTTCAAATTTCGTTTTTTAGAGTTTCGTTTACTATTGAACTGGGTCGCTCCTTACTACAGTTCGTTACCACGAACTGTTTGATTAGATAATTTACTAAAGCTAGAGTTTCTCGAGTTTTATAATTTAAGTTCCAGTAAAAAAAAAAAAAAAAAATGAAGTTTTACAAATACTGCAGATTTTGATTGTTATTTTTGTGGAGGTAAGGTGAATCCTCTAGAGCTACAATTTTCTTTTTTGGTTGGAGCCTTTCTGTTGGGCTGGAATAATTAAAAAAAGAATAATTTAACTATAAGAGGTTAGGCATTGGTCTATGATCATTAGACTGGTAAACCAAAACTTCATAAAATGTAGGCAGAGATTCGAATATTGACCATGTCAAAGGGGTTTCTCTATTCGTTGCCACCAAGTTACAAAAATAAAGGGAGGATAAATGTTTCGTCCAAAATTTGGGGGATGACACTTTTTTTTTCGATCTTTCAATGAAACACCAAAAAAGAATGTTGAAAATCTGGGGGGGGTATATGCCCTCTCCCCCAGTGGTGCGACTGCTCTATATAGAAATAAAAGAGAAAATTCTTCTTACGCCATGAAATACAAAGTGAAATGTTTTGAGAGCAATGTTTCACGAATTTTATCCGATATAAAATTTTACAGAACTTTTTAGCAAAAAAAAACAACAAAAAACAAACTATATAATGTCTAGAAAATCATAAATCCAATTTTGTTATTTTTTTATTTCCAAAGAAAAAGGCATTTTTAAGTCTATGGAGGGAGGGGGAGACATACACCCGCTCCTAATTGGAGGTACAGCTCTACTTAGAAAAAGAGGAAAAGATTTGCTGTTAAACAGAGTACAAACGATAAAAATTTAATGTTTTGAGAACAATATTTCTCGAACGTTGTCTGAGGTAAAATTTTACAGAACTTTAAAAAAAGATATATATTATTTAGGAAAAAGCAAGAATTTGTCAAATTTTACAGACAGGTGTTTTCCTGAATAAAATTACTTTTTGTCGTCCTTTCTTCACCATCTGTTCGCTTATGTTTTTTTGAAACCGTGAGTCTTAATATGCTAAATTCATAAACTTGCAAATGAAATATCACAACTATAATGATCATGAAATTTTAAGTGACTTTATTCGCAATTAAATACTTTTACAAAAACTAGTAGTCGTCGCTAATTTTATGGCAAAAAGAGCAATTCACAATTACTGACAAACGGCTCTGTCTTCATACTGTTATTTTAGGTCATTCAATTGCATCCTCTTTCTTGCCTCTAGTTTTTTAAATTCACCTTGGGCAGAATACAATTTTAGTTCCAGAAAGTGGTTTTAACGATGGCAGAACAGGCACAATTTAGATACCAATATACAGTTATGAAAACGCGATTTATTTTTGGGACACAGTGTGCGGTACTGATGCTAAGGGCTGGAGACAGGAAAATGGTATTGGTATCTAAGCTGTGTATGCAACAAAGCAAAATTGTGTTCCCGCTTTTAGTGCTGTAGTACGATCTACGCGTCAGAGCACGGGTTTGGAGGAGACGCCAAGTTCAGAGCTCTGTACCAAAAGCTTCTCACGGGCAAGATAGGAGTTGTCGTAACTGTATTGGTATCTAAGCTGTGGTCAGGGAAGATATCATTAAACCATAAAGATGAACGCTTAAGAATAGAGGCGGGTGGTATTTGAAAAATATCGAAACGATATTTCCTATAAGTATCAATATTTGGTGTTGAAGCGTGACACCTACAATCTTAACAAATATCAATTTTGTTTGGGGAAATGTCTAAAACTGTTTTATATCTCCTTTCACCGTAGAAGTGTACAAACTGGCTGAAGAGAATTTAGATCGCTGGGTATCGAAACTTTGATATGACACATTAAAGTATTGATCCGTCTCAATGAATACCAATTATTATGCAGTTCTAATATAGAAGTTGCAGAAGCAGTCATTTTATCAGAAAGAAATACACTTAAGAGGAGTGTAAAAGCCCTAGAAAAATCCACAGAAAAACTTAGTATTTTTTTTATTTTTTTTAACAGTGCACTAATCCAACAATAAAATTGTTTATCTCAAATTTTAATAGTTAGATAGTTAATGTATGGTACAAAGAATTCAAATTCCATTCGTGGATATTTTTTTTAAAGGCTTGACCTCTTATATAAGCCAAGTTATGCTTGTTTAAGTTTTAACCTAGCTTTTTTTTTCGTGGGAAATATTATCATTTCATTAATATTAAAAATATCAATTAATTGCCTCACTCTAAGTACATTCTCTCATGTCAGTGGTGCCTACAATCAATTTTGTGCACTTAACCTAAGTTACATAGAAAGTAATATAGAACCCCCTCTCCAGCTAAGATGGACCAGAAAAATCTCAGAGAAAATAAAATGCCCTAAAGCAAACTTTTGGAGGGATCTTACCCTCATCCAGAACAAATTGTCTAACTCTCTTTTTAAGTATAGGTTTGTGAACCTTTAATGGTATAATGTTTAATCTCAACTGGTAATATTCGACGGTTCATTCCAACTTTTTTAGAGAACATAGAGCAATAGTCACCAGCAGAATTTTCATCTGGGGGAGGTGGAAGTATAAGAATAGATATTCACAGTATTATTTATTTTCAATTATGTTTGTATTTCAGTTTTTCTTAGGAAGGGGGTGATTAGGCCCCCTGAAATCCCCTTGATAGGATATTGTCACCTTCGATGTTTCATATGGCCTCCAGTGGAGTGATTGGGTCTGACATAGATATAGAAAAGTTGTGTTCGAACAAATACTAATAGCCGCGGTCATCTGAGGGTTTGAATTTCTCCTTCAATTTAATTTTAGAGTTCCAACCGCAGAGGTACACATTTTTTGGAGGGGAGCAAAATTGTGAATATCGAAACATTTCCAGAGGCACTGCGAGCTCCAGTAGCCCACTTAACGTAGATGCATGACTTATGCCATACATTCTGGTATCATTAAGATTGAACTCAAAGAATGAAAAATTATCTTAAGGTGCACGGTGTTTGACAAACCTTGGAGAAAACATACTTTACGGCAATACATTTTATCTTGGACGTCAATCTTTCCTTAATATTAAAACCTTTGCATTGCTTATCATAGTCATTAGGTAATCTAATAGTATTCCTTTTCAAAAGAAAAAAGGCCCATTTTCCAAATCGTTGTCAATAACTGTAACTAAAAATGCTTCTTCTTGAAAATTGGTAACTGGTTTTGAGTCAAGCATGAGGTACTTTTTGTTTCCCAAGTTCATCCGACATTCAGTAGATTAATTCCATATTATTAGGAAGACATGGTAGCTGTTTTTCCCTGAAAGTTCTAATCATTTGCAATACCATACACGAGGGAGTATTTGTAGAAACACAAATTTTGATGAAAAGCAAATTCTGAAGTGAACCGCCATTTCAAGTTTTTTCTAAGGCAAAAGATACCATATTTTTGGATCAATCTTGATTCAGATTAAATAACAAAAAACAAGTTTTTTTTTTAACTGAAAGTATGGAGCAACATTGAAAACTTAAAACGAACAGAAATTACTCCGTATATGAAAGGGGCTGTTCCCTCCTCAACGCCCCGCTCTTCGCGCTAAAGTTTGACTCTTTCTCTCAAATCTACTTTTTAAAACAGTGAAAAACTTCAGTGTAAAGAGCGGGGCGTTGAGGAGGGAACAGCCCCTTTCATATACGGAGTAATTTCTGTTCGTTCTAAGTTTTCAATGTCGCTCCTTACTTTCAGTTAAAAAACTTTTTTTAAATCTTTTCATTGTTTTTTGTTTTAAATGATATTAGTAAATCCTGCACCCCTTTCATGGAAATTCTCTCCTTTTGTGAAAAATTCCTCCGTGGAAAGACCCTCCCACGTAACTCCCTCACCTAAGCCCCTTCCCTATCCAAGAAAAAAAATTCCCCTGAAAACGTCTATACGCTTCCCAATAACCATTACTATATGTAAACATTGGTCAAAGTTCGTAACTTGTAGCCCCTCCCCTGGGTACTGTGATGGAGTAAGTTGTCCTCAACAACATAGCTATTAGGTTTTTTGACTATACTGAAAAAAATGGCCATTTCAGAATTTTGACCCGTTGACCTTGGGAAAAAATGAGCGTGGAAGGGGGTCTAGGTGCCCTCCAATGTCTTTGGTTACTTAAAAAGGGCATTAGAACTTTTGATTTCCGTTAGAATGAGCCCTCTTGCAACATTCTAGGACCACTGAATCGATACGATCACCCCTGGGGAAAAGAAAGAAAAGAAAAACAAAAAACAAACAAATAAACACGCATCCATGATCGGTCTTCTGGCAAAAAATACGAAATTCCACATTTTAGTAGATAGGAGCTTTAAAATTCTACAGTAGGGTCCTATTATACGCTGAATGCGATGGTGTGATTTTTGTTAAGATTCTATGACTTTTAGGGGTGTTTCCCTCTATTTTCCAAAATAAGGTAAATTTTCTCAGGCTCGTAGCTTTTGATAAGTAAGACTAAATTTGATGAAACTAATATATTTAAAATCAGCATAAAAATCTAATTCTTTTGAAGTAACTATTAGTATCAAAATCCAATTTTTTAAAGTTTCAAACAAACTGTTTAGGGTATAACTATGAATTCTTATAGAAATTAAATTAAAAAAAACTAGTTTTTTTAACTGAAAGTAAGGAGCGACATTAAAACTTAAAACGAATAGAAATTACTCCGTATATGAAATGGGTTGTCCCCTCCGCAGTCCCTCGCTCTTTACGCTAAAGTTTGACTCTTTGCCACAATTCTACTTTTTAAAACAATTAAAAACTTTAGCGTAAAGAGCGTGGGACTGCGGAGGGGACAACCCATTTCATATACGGAGTAATTTCTGTTCGTTTTAAGTTTAATGTCGCTCCTTACTTTCAGTTAAAAAAAAACCTAGTTTGTTTTATTTAATTTCTGAACGTTTTTGAATTAATGCATGTTTGATTTTGGCTCTCCGCACATAAACTATTGAAATGAAATTAGTATATTAATTTTTTTTTGGCTAAATGGCTTTCTCTTAGTTTTGATCAGACGATTTTGAGAAATAAGGGGTGGGGAAGGAGGCCTCCAATTTTTCGGTTACTTAAAAAGGCTACTAGAACTTTTAATATTCAACGAATGTTTTTATTAGTAAAAAATATACGTAACTTTGAATTAACTTACGTAACAAACTTTTATATTCTTATATTTTTATTATGTGTACGAGGGGGTTTGTACCCTCGTTAATACCTCGCTCTTTACACTAAATCGTAAGTTTTGTCCCAATTCTTTAAGAATGACCCCTGAATCAAAAAGGCCGTAGAATAAATAGTTGAAATCACTAAAAATATTTTAGCATAAAGAGCGAGGTATTTATCTCCTCCTAAATACCTCGCTCTTTATGCTAAAGTATTTTTAGAACCCCTCATATGCATAATAATCTCTGTTCGTTTTAAATTTCAATGCTATTCCTTACTTTCATTTGAAAAAACGTTTTCATGTTTATTTTTCGTTATTATGTTTATTTTTTCATTGTTTTTTTTTATAGTAATGCTAGAAAATCCTGCGCCCTTTTCATTGAATTTTTCTTCCCCCATGACATATTCCTCAAAGGAAAGATCCTCCCACAAAGCCCTCTCCCATCAACCCCACCCGCCAAACCAAAAAATCCCCATGAAAACGTCTGTACACTTCCCAATAACCATTACTATATGTAAACACTGGTCAAAGTTTGTAACTTGCAGCCCCTCCCTCAGGGATTGTGGGGGAGTAAGTCATTCCCAAAGACATAGTTATTATGGTTTTCGACTATGCTGAATAAAATGGCTATCTTAAAATTTTAATCTGTTGACTTTTGGAAAAAAATGAGCATGGGAGGGGGCCTATTTGCCCTCCAATTTTTTTGGTCACTTAAAAAGGGCACTAGAACTATTCATTTCCGTTAGAATGAGCCCTCTCGCGACATTCTAGGACCACTTGGTCGATACGATGACCCCTGGAAAAAAAAAAAAAAAAAAAAAAAAAAAAAAAAAAAAAAAAAAAAACACGCACCCGTGATGGGTAAGACTAATCTTGATGAAACTTATATATTTAGAATCAGCGTATAAATTCGATTCTTTTGATGTATCTTTTAGCATCAAAATTCCGTTTTTTAGAGTTTCGTTTACTATTGAGCCGGGTCGCCCCTTACTACAGTTCCTTACCACGAACTGTTTGAAAAGAAAATAATTCGGTATTTCGGGGCTTCTGACATTATTACTCCTTTGCGGAAGTTAGGCTCAAAATTGAAAAAGGATTATATTTTTTCTCTGGGCCCCTTCCACCTCTTAGTTCGTTTATTTTCCCGTTAGTTTTCACCTGTTTTCGCTTTATAGTTGTGTTATCTCTTAGCAGTTCTTTCGTTAGTTGAGTTATGGTTGTGGTATATATGTTTTATCGCTCGTATAGTTGTGTTATTTTCAAATTATACTCCATAATAGAGAGGCTCCGAACACCCAGCATTGTATATTAAGCTCTTAATTTGACGTTTTTTTCTAACGTGACCAGATTCGTCCTGCGCCCTTTTCATTGAATTTTTTTCCCCCATGGCATATTTCTCCAAGGAAAGATCCTCCCACATAGCCCCCTCCCTGAACCCTAACCCCAAAACCAAAAAAAAATCCCCCTGAAAACGTCTGTACACTTCCCAATAACCATTATTATATGTAAACACTGGTTGAAGTTTGTAACTTGCAACCCCTCCCCCAGGGACTGTGGGGAAGTAAGTCATCCCCAAAAACATAGTTATTATGATTTTCGACTATGCTAAACAAAATGGCTATCTCAAAATTTTGATCCGTTGACTTTGGGAAAAAATGAGCGTGGGAGGGGGCCTAGATGCCCTCCAATTTTTTTGGTCACTAAAAAGGGCACTAGGACTTTTCATTTCCATTAGAATGAGCCCTCTTGCGACATTCTAGGAACACTTGGTCGATACGATGACCCCTGGAAAAAAAAAAACAAAAAACAAAAACAAACAAACAAACAAATAAACACGCACCCGTGATTTGTCTTCTGGCAAAAAATGCAAAATTCCACATTTTTGTAGATAGGAGCTTGAAACTTCTACAGTGGGGTTCTCTGATACGCTGAATCTGATGGTGTCATTTTCGTTAAGATCCTACGACTTTTAGGGGGTGTTTCCCCCTATTTTTCTAAATACGGCAAATTTTCTCAGGCTCGTAACTTTTGATGGCTAAGACTAAACTTGATGAAACTTATATATTTATAATCAGCATTAAAATGCGATTCTTTTGATGCAGCTATTGATATCAAAATTCAATTTTCTCGAGTTTTGGTTACTATTGAGCCGGATCGCTCCTTACTACAGTTCGTTACCACGAACTGTTTGAAAAACTGAAAAGATATAAAACATTATTTTTTTCCATGAAAAAGACTATTTCAATAAAAAACGAACAGAAATTTATTCGTTTTGAGTCAAACTCAAAACGAGCAGAAATTAATAACCTAAATAGGCCTGACAACCCCCATGTCTTCTCAAGACCGAAACATTATTTGCACTTTGCTGAAAATAAGATAAGTTTTAAATGTTTTCGTTTTTTTTTAATTTCATAAATAAGAAATTATTAAAACCTTAAGGAATATATATCAGTATGTGTCAATTAAACTGACAATCCACGGTGATTCGTTTTTTTTTTTTTTTAAGTAAAGTGCAAATTATGTTCTGGTCTTGAGAAGGCATGGGGGTTATCAGCCCTACTCAGGTTATTAATTTCCGCTAGTTTTGAGTTTGACTCGGCTATTTATTGTAAATTCTGGTTGTTTCGAGTTTCATTTATTTATTGATAGTCATTTGTAGTTGTTTTACGTTTGGAAAATCATTTGATTTCATTTCTGCTACTTTTTGGCTTAATGGAGCTCTTTACTTTTCCTTGAAAAACTTGTTGTGTAGACAAATATTTCTGAATTAATCAACAAAAAAGGACTTCCTGTTAGTAAACTAGTTAAAAAGTAGATATTTCCAAAACATTTATACAGACAGAAATAATTTACCCTCCAAATAATTTGATACTGAATTACTTTTAACAAAGGAAAAAAATTTTCCAACCATGAATATTTACAAAATAAGATAAACAGATACTGCTAGGGTAATTGAAAAACTTCCTCCATATATATGTTCTGGGAATTTAGGATTTCGTCATTAGTTTACGCACAGAACCTCTTTTCTCGTGCAACTAATGCAGGAAATGTTTAAAATTGTATTAATTACTAGCCAAACAGCCTTTCGGACAACATACATAGAAAAGAGAAAAACATATACTTACTTGTGAGCATCGGAAACCAACTGACTCCCGATTTTACAATGGAGGACTATCTCCAGGAGATATAAGGAGAGATATCTCTAAAGCAGAGGTGCCATTTGGGGGGGGACAGGGGTGGGCAAATGCCCACCCCAGATTTTCCAGGGGGCCCAAGCTTCCACCAAAAAGGGCCCTTTGCCGACCATAATAATAACACTATTTGCTATTAACCATTGTAAATTTTGAAAGCAGGTTAGATACATAATTAAATTCTCAAGTTCTGTCAAATGCCCATTTCCTAGATGATTATATTAATATTATAAATTCCGAATATTTGCAGTAATTCCTCTAAGTTGATAGACTAAAATAGGTCAGTTCCTGGCCTATCATTCCTTGATGGAATCGTTCCTTGTTATCTTCCCATTGCACTACATAGAAGCAATTATGCGAATGACGAAATCGCTGTCTCAACAGCTCCATGCCGTCACCGTCGACTTGGTTATTTCTCGATCGCGCACCCTGATTCAGGCCATAAGAAGCAAACTCACCGACCTGCGTTCAGATGCTTCATTTGTATCGCTTTTCAAGAAGGCTAAAGAGTTTGTAGCAGAACAGAGAATTGAATTAACTGCTGTGAATGGACCCGCGACTAGACCCTCTTCTGTTGGTCAGAAAGGACGACCTTGAAGAACTCAAAAGATCACCAAGCATCGGAAACAATTTGTGACAACTTTGACGCTAGGAAAGAAATTCATCGAATCTGGAAATTGGACTACTACTTTGGCGGATGAAATGATGCAAGAATACTTCAAAACTTTTGACCGTCTACTAGCCGAATTTGACAGAAGGTTCACAGATAACTTGCCAGTGCTGAGTACGCTCGAAGCCTATTTGATCTGGAAGATTTCTGCTGAAGGAAAACTGAGATTTTGGTTACAACCCTCATTATAACAATGAAGGTTACGTTCACCGACGTATTGTTTACTTAAATAAGAAAGTTTCTCGCTGAGGAATGCCAGCCTGTAGTCTGGTTGAATTTTCCACTTTCAGTTTAATCACTTAACCTCGTTGATTGTATTCTTCGTTGTTATAATTGATCTTAGAGGTCAGTGTGGCTGAGTTCCACATTCGGTTACAATACATTTCCAAGCAACACACGGGTGCTGAAAATGCATTTTTACTTAGAATATTCGATCAATGTGCTGCCAAAATCCAGATTTTTCTTACACGACACAAAGTGAATCGGGGGGGGGGGGCAGATGGATTTCATGCCCACCCCAAGATTTGGCCCAAAAGGCGCCTCTGCTCTAAAGTAGACATGCAAAGGGGAGGATCTCTTCTCTATAGGTCGTGGAGTCTTTGTCGGGATTGGGGCATTATATTTGTCTGAAGATTTGTGTCGTGCTTTAGGAAAATACAGTTTAAATACTCGCTTCAGGTGCAGTTACCCGTTGTGTATTGTTGCATCACTGTTTCCAGATTACAAATTGGTTGGGAGCTACATACATTTACTATTTAATAATTGTTTTCCAGGGCTGTCCGTTTTGTCTTTGAATTTAACTTATTCTATTGTGCTGCGTGTTTTGTGGCCTATGTTTTGTAGCAATTTGTATGGTATATTATGGTATATTACATGGTAAATATGGTTTACCATACCTGGTTTGCCCATACCAGCAACAATGGCTATTTTATTAGCCACCCTTAAGAGATGAAGCTACCTCATTCAAATTGTTTTATACTACAGTTTTGAGCAGGGTTAGACAATCTGCATTTTGCCAAACCTTAGGATAAGGTCACCCAAACGCAGTTCCAAACTTTGGAGTTCAAGTATAGCTAGGGCATCGTGGTAGGAAATGTCTCTATTACTCAGGATGATCCTGGTTGCCCGTTTCTGGACTGACTCCAGCTCCTGCATTAGATAGGTGGTTCTTAATACTGACGGGCCCCAGACAGAAAAGGCGTATTCAAGTATGGGGCGTACGTAGCACAGGTCTGCCCGAAGAGGACTGTGGGTGTTGCACCCGAAGCGACGCACTTTTGAAAGGGTGTGCAGAAATGCGTTAGCCTTACCGTTCGCACTATTGATATCGGTTGTAAAGGTGCAATCGTTTGAGAAAATGACACCTAGTATTTCCATCTCACTCACAACAGGGAAAGGAACTTCAGGGGGACGAAATCTCTCTTTAGCCGGTTCAGTATAATTATTTTTGACTTAGTAGAGTTAATAGTCAATTTCGTATCTGCGCACTGTGAACTTAGCAGATCAAAAGTGATTTCGGGGAATTGCCTGGTAGGGACATTCGACTAAAGTTGATATTTGGTATGTGTTAAATTAATAGTAACGCAGAACAGCCAATCTTATTGGCAAAATAAGACAAAATAATTGATATTTGGTAGGAGCCCTGTTTCTTGGCGTTAATTTAGAGTTCGACACATTGTTGAAAATCAAAAATTTACGGATTCAAAAAAAGATTAAACTGAGAATTAAGAGTTATGGCTTCGACATAGTAATTTCTATTAGTAGATAACTAATAAAAAGGTTTCATCCCTATTTTGAACTGTTTTAATTTCTATTAGGCCGGTTATAACTTTGACGATTTTGCGGCCTTGGTTATATGTGGGGCCCATCAGTAGAGGCCAGAGCTAGAAAAGTAAACACAATAAAATGTTTTGATTCTTTTGATTTTTCCCTATTACAGATTTTTTTTTTTTTTTTTTTTTTTTTTTTTTTTTTTTTTTTTTTTTTTTTTTTTTTTTTTTTTTTTTTGTGCTCAGTAACTAAGGTTTGCGATCCTGTTAGAAATTTTTTTTTTTTACAAAAATAAATCTTTCTACTGCCCTCAGTTTTTATCCAGTACTTTTTTTATGTTGATTTTTTTTGCAAAGTTTAGGAATTTTTTTCTTCTTTTTTATCATTTTAGTAGTTTAAACAATTTAACACGATTTCACGTCTAAATTCATAAATTTAATTAGATTTATTCTAATACTATCGGTCTTACCTAACGATTCATTTGTTTTTTGTCCAAAGCCGGAACAATTTAACTGGATAAAAAAAGAAAGAGAAGGAAAAGAAGGGGAAAAAAGGCTTTATGAGTGAACTGCTCTTTAGGGGCCTCCCCCAGGCCACCCAGCATGTCCCCAGGTGGTGATAGGGGAATGCTCTACAGATATGTAGAATACCTCCATAGGAGGCACGGACCAAAGGGGGGCCTTGTCCCTAGGGGTCCATAATAGAAACTGGGCACCCTCGCTAGGGGCCAAAAATGCAGGTGGAGGAGGAAGAAGGTCCCTCAATTGTACACTCAACGGGGCCAACTGGCGTGTCCACACATCCCATGAGTTACAAACCTTCTCCCAGTAATGGGTTAAATTGCATGGTGACGCAGAACATCATCATGGGATGACCCTCTATAGAAGGACAACTGCGACAGGGTGTAAGATCTAAATCTATGGACATTGGCCTTTGAAAAAGGCTGCCTCGACCCTTCAGGGTACCTGCAAGACTGGGGACCTTGCGATCAACTCTCTTCCCTCTTGAGGAGTGGCACCCCTCGAGGAAAGTGCAGCTTAGTAAACCACACAGCATTCACAAGGGAACCAAACACAAGGGAACTGTAGCAGCCTAATATTTGTAGGTATGAATATATAACAAGTCGGAGGTAATTGGCTTGGGACTGTCTGTGCAGCATTTTGACTCTTGTTGATATAAGAGCATCGCCAAGTGCTGAAAACCATGTTGTGACCAACGTGGGCCCAGGATTGCACAAAGCCTCCATTCATACCAGAGGTCCTAGGGACTTCTTGCTGTCCGGTTTCAAGCCTTCTTAAGCGCTTCGGTGTAGACTTGAGAAGACATGTTGATCCCCGTCCTGCACAGGTATCCAGGATCATTGCTTTTCCTGAGGCCAAAATAATTTCAGTGATTAGAAGAACATGAAAATTGGAGCTTGGAATGTTACGACGTTAAAAACTGACCATTGTATTGACATTTTGACTGACAAATTCAGACGATTGGAACTGGACTTATTAGGAGTTTCAGCAACACATATCTCAGGGGTAGGAAGCTTGAAATAAGGTGACATCAAATTTATTTACTTAGGCAGGAAGGATGGGGTAAATAGACAGGGAGTAGGGCTCTTGTTTTAAGTCTTGTTTAGGCTGGGAAGGTTTAAATGATAGAATACTAATTGCTTATTTTATGACTAAAAAGTTCAGGGCATCAGTTATAGCATATACTCCTGTTGAGACTCCCTCTTCTCCTGCCCACCACATCTGCTCCAAGAAGTATCGCCTTCAGCCAATCAAATAAGAAAGAGTAAGATTCTCAATCAGAAACCAGATTCCTCATATTGTAAATAAACTGAACTTAGTAGAAACTTCCCTAAGTTCCATGAGTCGATTTTCATTGAAATTAAATATAAAAAAAACTATTTTTTTTAACAGCAACGTTCAAAAACGTTCAGAAATTAAATAAAAGAAAACTAGTTTCTTTAACGGAAAGTGAGGAGCCACATTAAAACTTAAAACGAACAGAAATTACTCCGTGTATGAAGGGACTGTTCCCTTCTCAACGCTCCGTTCTTTACGCTAAAGTTTGACTCTTTCTCTAAATTCTACTTTGTTAAACAGTAAAAAAATTTAGCGTAAAGAGCGGGGCGTTGAGAAGGGAACAGCCCCTTTCATACACGGAGTAATTTCTGTTCGTTTTAAATTTTAATGTCGCTCCTCACTTTCCGTTAAAGAAACTAGTTTTCTTTTATTTAATTTCTGAACGTTTTTGAAGTAATGCATGTTTGATTTTGGCTCGCCGCACATAAATTATTAAAATGAAATTTGCATATTAATTCTTTTTTTGGCTAAATGGCTTTCTCTGAGTTTTGATCAGATGATTTTGAGAAATAAGGGATGGGGAACGAGGCCTAGTTGCCCTCCAATTCTTCGGCTACTTAAAAAGGCAACTAAAACTTTTAATTTTTAACGAACGTTTTTATTAGTACAAAATATACGTAACTTAAGAACTAACTTACGTAACAAACTTCTATATTCTTATATTTTTATTATGTATATGAGGGTGTTAGTCCCCTCGTTAATACCTCGCTCTTTACACTAAATCTTAAGTTTTGTCCCAATTCTTTAAGAATGACCCCTGAATTAGAAAGGTCGTAGAATAAATAGTTGAAATTACTAAAAATACTTCAGCATAAAGAGCGAGGTATCTAGGAGGAGAAGAATCCCTCATATGCGTAATAATCTCTGTTCATTTTAAGTTTCAATACCACTCCTTACTTTCAATTGAAAAAACTTTTTCATGTTTATTTTTTCATTGTTTTTTTTATAGTAATGTTAGAAAATCCTGCGAAAGACCTAGTTACTACTGTTTTCGACTATTTGGAACAAAATGGCTATCTAAAAATTTTGATCCGTTGACTTTGGGAAAAAATGAGCGTGGGAGGGGGCCTAGGTGCCCTTCAATTTTTTTGGTCACTTAAAAAGGGTACTAGAACTTTCAATTCCGTTAGAATGAGCCCTCATACGACATTCTAGGACCACTTGGTCGATACGATGACCCCTGGAAAAAAAAACAAATAAACACGCACCCGTGATCGGTCTTCTGGCAAAACAAAATTCAAAATTCCACATTTTTTTTAGATAGGCGCTTGAAACTTTTAGAGTAGGGTTCTCTGATACGCTGAATGTGATGGTGTGATACTATGATGTTTAAGGGGTGTTTCCCCCTATTTTCCAAAATGAGGCAAATTTTCTCAGGCTCGTAACTTTCGACGAGTAAGAATAAATTTGATGAAACTTATATATTGAAAATCATCATAAAAATTTGATTCTTTTGATGTATCTATTAGTATCAAAATTCTGTTTTTTAGAGTTTCGGTTACTATTGAGCCGGGTCGCTCCTTGCTACAGTTTGTTACCACGAACTGTTTGATATACAAATTATCTCCCTAATTGTCTATCATATAAGGATATCCTAGCACTTATTTTTCCAGATAATACAGTGCTATTTGTTGGAGTTAAAACCCCTTCATTATTGATTGGTAATTTAGCGTCCGAAATGAATTCAGTTATCCAACGGTTTTCTTGAAATTGTTTAGTCCCGAATTTGTCTAAGACAGAATTTATGGTTTTGGGGAGATCTAAGCAAGGAGTTGCTAAAGTTGGGATTGATGAGTTGTTGTTTCTGGGAGTGGAATTAGAAGGGTAAAGACGACTTCAAAGTCTTCCTGAAACAAAAATTTTATTTTTATTTCTTCATATATTAAACCTTAGTCAAGTTAAGGATTATCAATTATTGCTCTGGCATTATGATGTTCAGTCTCCGGCGAGTAATTTTTATAAATCACATATTCTTTTTACCCCCTTTCGCTCACTCACTACTTCGTCAGCTGGTTTTGGAGCGTATAAAATCCCCTCTTTTAACTGTTAAAGAGATAAATTTTCACTAAGATACCAAATCCCTTTAATAAGAAATAGGCTTAAATATCCATTGAGATTCTATCATTTTTAGATGGGTTTTTACCCCTCTTTTCAAAAATAAGTCAAAATTTTCTCGTAACTTCTGATGGGTAACACTAAACTTGATGAAATTTATGTATTTGATATCAGCATAAAAATCCAATTCTGGAGTGATTTTGTTCAATTCAAGCTTGATTTTTATATTCAGTTCAAGTTTCACTATGATAATTTTTTTATTCATTAGTTTTAGTATTTATTGTATGTTTGTTAGCATTGATTCTTTATTTAATTACTGTTCGATTTGGGTTTCATTTATACTTCAATAGCAAAATACTGTTTTAGTTTTAAGCTTGATTTGCATATTCAATTTAAGTACGACTCACTTTAAGATTTATTTATTCATTTATATTATAACTTGTTGTATGTTTTTAAGCTATGATTGTTTATTTAATTTCTGTTCATTTTGGGCTTCATTTATTCTTTAATACTAATTTCTGGTGGTTTTGAGTTTGAACTTTAACGGGTATTTGTATCTGCTGATCTTAAGTTTAAAATAGCCTTTACTTTTCTTTGAAAAACTTCCTTTTCAGAAAGTTTTTTAAAATTAATTTTTGTTCGTTTTTTATTGTAAAAGATTCAAGTTTTTAAAATTCCTTATTTCAAAATCAAACTTTTTTTTTCAATTTCAAACGTTTATCAAAGTATCAAAACTAGTATCAAAGTAACAATGTCAAAATAAAAAAAATAACAAAGTAAGGAAAGCGTCAAAGCAAACAAGGTGTCAAAGTAATAAGCAACTTCCATTACTTACAGCCCTTGTACCGTAAATCAAAGTTGTCACTTAAATCACTAAATCCATGTATTGCAGTGAACAAAATGTCATAGCAACAATAAGCAAGGTCCGTAGCTCGGAGCCATTTCCCCGGGGTTGGGGCAGTGGTTCATCTCCGGAAGCATAGTTATTTGGCCTTTGAACTTTTTGAACAAAATGGCGATCTCAAAATTTTGATCAGATGCTCTTTGAAAAAATGGGGCGTGGGTTAGCTGTCCATTTATCACTTTGACTCTTAAAAAAAGAACCAGAAGTTTTAATTTCCGATCAAATGAGCCACCTCCAAAGTTAAACCGACCACGCCTTCCACAAAAACCTTATATTCTAATAATAAGCAAATTACACAAGTTACAATCCTTGCCCCGGGAGCCACGGAGGATTTCTCAACCCCTAAGCTATAGCAATTTGAATTTTGGACTATTTTGAACAAAATGGCTATTTCAAAATTTTGATAAGATGCATTTGGGGAAAAAAGGCACAAAATATGCTTGTTACATTTTGATTACTTTCGATTCTTAAAAGTGGCATAATAAATTTCAATATCTGGTTGTTTGAACTTCCTCAAAGTTTATACGATTACGCTTTCCATAGAAGCTTTATATGTTAACGATGGTCTGCTTGTATAACTTACAGTCCTTTCCCCCAGGGCTGAGGGATTCAAACCCGGAACCGTAGCTGTTTGACATTAAAAAAAACTCAAAATTTTGATCAGAAGCGTTTTGAAGAAAATGGTGTGGGGTGGGGTTGATTGCTTACCGTTCGATTATTCTTGAATTTTAAAAAGGGAGCAAGAACTTTCAATTTAAATCGAATGAGCCTTTTCCAAAGTTTATACGATTACCCCTTTGATAAAAACCTTATATATGAACAATGGACAGATTGCATAACTTACAGCCATAGCCCTGGGGGGAGTGAGAGGTATTATCGACCCCCGAGGCATAATTGTTTTAATTGATTTACGTTTTGACTATTTTGGACATAATGGCCATCTCAAAATTTTGATTAGCTGCATTTGGAGAAAATAGGGCGTGAAAGGGGTGGGGCTTGGAAGGCACGTACGCAGGAATTTGTTTTAGGGGGGTGCATCTTTCAAATCCCTTATTATGTGAGAAGTGTCTGAAAAATATAGCAAAATAACAAAAATCATGTGATTTCTGGGGGGACAGGCCCAGAGGCCCCCTTCGTACATACTGGGCTCTTGGTGCTCTCCAATTACATTTGAATCTTAAAAACGGCATTAGAAGTTTATAACACCACCCCTTGCATATGGAGCACCTCTGGGGGGGGGAGGATAAATAAAAAAATATTGAAGATATATAAGAATTATTCATTCATTTATGTTTACACCTGTTATCTTTATGTTTGTAAGATAGTTAATTTTAATTTCTATTTGGGGTCTCTTCTATTCTTTAACAGTAAATTCTGGTCTTTTTGAGTTTTAACTATAATAGGAATCAATTTTTGTTGGTACTGAGCTCAATATGGCTCTTTACTTTTCTTAGAAAATCTTCTTTTTATACAAGGTTTCTTTTTAAATTAATAATAATAAAACGTTGAAACCTTATGGCCTTTTCTATAGGCAAAGTGAATAAATGTCTCTGATAAATCATACTTGATTTATTCACACAACATAGAATGGAACGAAACAATAGCTTCGAAAAAGAGTGGTTAGACTACTTCAATTTTTGACTCAGAGACCACACCATCATTTTAATTTGACCATTATCGGATTTTTGAGCCAGAACAATTTAGCATGTGTCCCAAAGTATGTATATTAACCTTATTTTAAGTATAGCAGTAATGTTGAGTATTTAAGCATTTTCTGTTTGGGAGAATTTCTGGGAGTAATTCAATAGCCAATTCTTTAGCTTGTTCTATTAGTTCTAATTAGTTTATTTTGATGTGTTTTAACATCCCCTCGAAATCTCTTGAAACTGTCAACTTTCTTTCCATACAAAACTTTACCTTATTAAAGTCTTTGGGGGGAAGGGTCCCCCAGCGTAGTTGGCATAAAGAAGGAAACTTTAGCGTAGACAGTGGGAGGGGAAGGTGAGGTTGGAGACCCGTCCAGGGGTGGAACTTTACTTTTTTCCCCCGTTCCCGATTTAAGAGACTAGACAGACTCTAAAAATGTCTGGACTTCGGCTAGGCCTTAACATTCTTATCTTAACTAAAAGTAAGGAGCAACATTAGAACTTAAAACGAACAAAAATTATTACGTATATGAAGGTAATTGCCTCCTACTCACACACCTCGCTCTTTACGTTAATTTTTTTTAGTACTTTTGAAAAAAAGCTTGTCCTAGCCCAAGTCCTGACATTTTACTCCCTAGTCGATTCTTTTTCAGATGCGGCAAATCAATCAAAGACAAAGTTATCAGTTTTCTTCGCCGCTTCCAGTAAACAAACATGAGAAGGTTGAGCTCAAGGGGTTTCTCACTCAAAACTATGATTATTGCATTGTTATTCTTCGTAATTTGGCAAGTAAATAGAAAGATTTATTTGCAAAAAAAAACTATTATTTGAGAAGAAAATTAGAGAAATTATTATTCGAGGAGAATTTTTTTTCGGGGGGGGGGGTCAACTCTTACGCAAGAAATACCAGGAAAACACAGGAAAATTAAACGTTTCGTAAGGAAAATTTAGCACCTTACAAAGTTTGGGGGGGGGGTGAATTCGTCCCCTGTGCGCGTGCCTGTGGTCTGGTCATCATTATTTGTCAGGGTGCGGTAGAAACTTGTGGAAATTACAAATAAAGAGTACATGTTTTCGGGTTTTTACTTCATGCAGACCTATTTCCACAAATAAAATTTAAATAATTGTTGGCAGCGAAGTGACCAATTTACTTTATTTTATTTATCTATACGGGTCCATAAAAAAAATTCTAAAGCTCGAGTACTGCTTGTGTATTTGTATATCTGAATTTGTATTCGAATAAGACAGTAATTATACATGACAACTACATACACCTAGCATAATTGGATTCATATAAACGGTTCCCGTATCTCCATACTTCTTGGCAACCTTCCGTCGACAATTTCTGGTAACAGCGGTTACAACTAACTAATCAAACAGTTCATGGTAACGAACTGTAGTAAGGAGCGACCCGGCTCAATAGTAACCGAAACTATAAAAAATGGAATTTTGATACCAATAGCTACATCAAAAGAATGTTATTTTAATGCTGATTTTAAATATATAAGTTTCATCAAGATTAGTCTTACCCATCAAAACTTACGAGCCTGAGAAAATTTGCCTCATTTTAGAAAATAGAGGAAAACACCCCCTAAAAGTCATACGATCATAACAAAAATCACACCATCAGATTCAGCGTATCAGAGAACCTTATTTTAGAAGTTTTAAGCCCCCATCTACAAAAATGTGGAATTTCACATTTTTGCCAGAAGACAAATCACGGATGCGTGTTTATTTGTTTTTTTGTATTTTTGTTTTTGTTTTTTCCAGGGGTGATCGTATCGACTCAGTGGTTCTAGAATGTCGCGAAAGGGCTCATTCTAACGGAAATGAAAAGTTCGAGTGCCCTTTTTAATTGACCAAAAAAATTGGAGGGCACCTAGGCCCCCTCCCACGCTAATTTTTTACCAAAAGTGGTTTGGGGAAGTTCCATGGTGGAACTTCTCATGGTGGAAGAGACTTTCAATGGAGGGGGCGCAGGATTATCTAGCATTACGTAAAAAAAAATGAAAAAATAAATACGAAAAGTTTTTTCTACTGAAAGTGAACGCCCCGCTCTTTACACTAAAGTTTTTTACTGTTTTAAAATGTAGAGTTAAGAGAAAAGTCAAACTTTAGCGTAAAGAGCGGGGCGTTGAGGAGGAAAAGCCCCTTTCATATACGGAGTAACTTCTGTTCGTTTTAAGTTTTAATTCACTAAATCGCTCAAGAACAATCCGATTCGTTAGTCCCTTGGTCTAATTCATGTATTAGACCAGACACAAACAGACACAATCAAAAACAGGCGAATTTCAACAGACACAAACCCAAAAAAAAATTTGCCACGAAGGATGTTACACACAAAAAATAAACACTTGTTGGGTGTGAGAACCAGGAACCTTACCTGTTTAGGGAGTGAAAGATTCTCTTGCCTGCTCTGATTACAAAAAGTTTCATAGTAAACATAAAGTGTATTTCTGATAATATCATTGTTTTAAGATGTTTTTGGTTTCGTAATATTTCTACCTTCCCTGTGATTTTTTTTTTTTTTTTTTTTTTTTTTTTTTTTTTTTTTTTTTTTTTTTTTTTTTTTAATGTCTTAACAATTTAGTTCAACGCATAAGATACTGAACCGTGACTTTAAAATGTTATATACGCATGCACGCCTTCGTGTTTTCATTGCATATTGTATAATTATTTTTGTATTTAGCTATTGCTCAACGAAAAATTTACACACATATATACATGTATACACACATACAATTTACACACACACACATGTATATATATATATATATATATATATATATATATATATATATATATATATATATATATATATATATATATATATATATATATATATATATATATATATATATATATACTAGCTGTTGGGGTGGCGCGAAGCACCACCCCAACAGCTAGTATATATATGTATATATGAAAAGTTTGGAATTAGGCGTATATATCACATGTCAAACATTCAACATATCATCTGTCCTATGCCATTTAATTGTTAAGGAATTCTTTATTAGTTTATAATTGTTTGTAGCTCACACCAAAGACCTTTGGATGACACAGGACTAAATAAATGAATTTTAAGTTGTCTTTATGCGTATGTTATTCTGGACATAATACACGATATAGCCTTTACATTTATTCTACTTATGGTCGATTGCCGTAATCAAGCAAACATCCGTGTGTGCAATCATGTGTGTGCTGCCCACAGAATACCTCAATTTTCTGGGTTTAATTCTATTTTACACTCGTCGGCTGCTTTTTAGTAATCACAATAATAGTCCTATAGATTGACCTTGTGTTTACGTCGTATGTTTTATTTAAGACTCCAGTCGTTTTATTGAGGAATCATTCCTCAACTGGCCAATCTACACTTCTATCGATCAGATGGATGGATGTCTATCCAATCTACCGTCTAAAATGATCAGAACCTTCTATTGCAGGAAGTTTCTCTTTAGCTAAGCTTCACTGATAAAAAAGAAAAGAAAAAAAAGGCCCTTGGAGCCGAGTAATGTAAGATACCTGTTCAGACAAATTGGAAAACTATTTTCCAGAGAGTAACAATTGTTCCTTGGTCTTGAAAGACATGAGTATTGAGCATTCTTTATAACAGATATCCTACGTATTTTTGCACTTATGTGCTGAGAACACTCTGCCCTCTTTCCTTGACCACTTTCAAATGCTAAGGAGCTACTTTACAAGTGACTGAGCCAGGCACGTAAGCAGGAATTTTTTTTCGGGGGGGGGGGGGGGGGCAAGACCGTCAAAACATCAGATATAAAGTAGCACTTCTTTTATTTAGTAACTAAATAAATACAATAAACATGTATATCGGAAAATACGGATTAACTTTAATCTGTAGTATTGTAGCGGGTGGCGGGAAGAAAGAAGACTGAAGCCTCAAAAGTACGTTTTAGGCCCAGGTCATGTTCATAGTGATTTAGAACCAGTGATTAACCTATTATATCCCACTGAAAGGGAAAGTTTAGGTTTAACAGTGCAATATGGTTGCTGTGGGGGGGGGGTAGTTCTTCTAATGCAATAACGTCGATTTAAATGAAAAATGATAGTTTCCAAAATTGATCAATTAAAAGCTGTACTTTATGCTGAAAGGGGGGGGGGCAAAAACGCCCTAATATCAAGGATAATTCTATTTTGCTGTGGAAAGCAAACTCTCTTTACAAAAAATAATAACAGTACAATCGCTAATTATTTCAAAGAGGGTAAAAAGTTAGACAGAAAATGGGTTAATAATTGGGCAGTGGCTTGACCGGATAATTGCATGCTGTAAAATCCCAGAAAAAAGGCTTCACACAAGTATTTAGATTCTTAATAAATGTCCTACTTTTGCAGAAGTCCCAAGAAACCACGGGGAAATTAAAAATTTCGCAAAATTTTGGAGGGGGGCCGGAGGCCACCCTGCGTACGTGCCAGGTCTGAGCTTACCACATATCCATGGATTGTGCATCAATTTAATTATCTTTCTTGTATCATTTTGAACTAAACAATACTCCTTAAAAATTAGTATTCTCTAAAAAAAAGAAATTTAATGGTTTATCTAAAAGATGTTAGTTGTGTTATTTTCTGAAAAAATGATCTTTACAAGTTTCAGAGAATTACACTAGTAGAGCACAATTTTGAACGAAAATACAACAATATATACTTGCTTTATATATAATCAAAAATAGTTGTATAGAAATAATCCACCCATTTTTAGTTGCCATCCTGTATAAATACATCTGAATTTATAATATGCTCCAAGTTCCCTTGCTTGATGCAAATTTTCTTTTTTAACGATAGTAAACCTGACTATTATTTCCACTTGCCAGACGGACTGTTATCTTTAATCCTTTTCGCAATCCGTTCTTTTTTCATACACGACTGAGCCTTTTTATTATTTTCCAAAGCTGCTTTGTCATAGTCAGCTAATTAAAAGGCGTTAAAGGGGACACTTGCCTGACCGTGTAAACCATTGGACCATTAATTGCATTCGAGCGTACCCGTTCTATTAACCGGAATTGTTCTCTATCTAAAGGTCTGTTCATATACACGAGGAAACCAATGTAACATTGCTAAGCTGAATATGATAGGACGTATTTGACAATTTCCCAAGTGTCTTCTCGTGGAGCTTATTTGGAAAGGCGTGCTTTCATTTGTAATCCATTCTTCGGGTTCATCAAATGCCCATGGGCAAAAATCATCAAAAAGAGGGAAAGAATCCAATGTTATGAGGCCTGCCCCCAAACTGTAAGATTTTGAAGATTCCTCCTATGTTTCTTGTCTTGTCGATAGAAATTACCAAATTTTGTTTTTTTTTCGAACTTGTGCCCATAATTATGTCCAATACGCTATGCCAACCCAGATCAAAATCCTAAATATTTGGACATATCAAAAAACAGTGCCGAGAACAGAATGGTGTATTTGAAGAACAGAATTTGAAGAACGAGAACAGAATTGGCGTATGGATCATTGTCCATATCTATTGTAGCACGAAAATTTTCTTCTTTTTTTTTATCTTGCGAATCATTCAAAAACAAAAATTGTGAGACATAACAAAATGAGTTAAGATAAGATTTCGTCACTGTGGCATCAGAAAATCTACCTATATGATTGGTAATTGTCCGTAACTAATCTGAAGTCTGCGCATAGTACAACGAGTAGTTCAAAGTCAAATTTAGATATTATTCTCCCCAGAGATCTTACAATTTACATAGTCACTTGGTCTCCAATAATCTCTAGGAATATTTTTTTCTCTCTTTTTTGTGTTTCAAGGCAGGTAGGCACTATGTACAATCAAAGAGGCTATGCACAGTTCTTAGCTTATATTCAGATGTGACGAAATACATTTTAGGGTAAGCATACCCTGTTATGTTACCCAACCGAGAGACCAATTTGAAGTTTCAGGGATCTTTGGAGGGTGATGTATAAGGGGACTCTTTTGGCCAACCGTCTAGGGCTAAATGGAAAGCAGGTCGTCCTCGTTTGGGGTTGGAGGAGTTCATAAATAAAGATTTAAAGGAAATGAGAACTTCCTGGTAGGGTGTAAGAAGGGGGTCTTTGAATAAATTGCGATGGGGGAGGAGCGTGCGTAGCTGTGTTGGCCTCAGGCACCTTGGTGCTGCGGTGGAAGCAGTAGTAGTACTTCTATGTTTGGGGAAAGGGTGCTAAATGTTTTTACCGGTCATTCAAAAGAGTGTAGGAGTAGCATGTAAGAGTGTAAGAGTGTAGGATCAATATTCATATAGAATCTTTTACCGTGTTTAATTTAATTTAAAGTTTAATTTAATTGACATTTCAATTGTTTAACTTTAATTTCCCCCTCAAAATTCCCACCGTAATTGATTGATTGACCGAAATTCATTTCTTGCTTTTAACAAGTTACAAACGGAGCAATACTAAAGAAAGAAAGAAAAAGAGAGTATAGAAAAGGTATATATAGCAATAAAGCACACTATACACAACAACGGAAATGTTTCCTACGAATCAACTAAAATAAACAGATAAACCACTCTTCATACAATAGATGAGTTACACTAGAGGTACACTTTACACAACAGATAAATTATAATTTAAAAAAAATAACACCTAAAAATCCCAGTTCGAATCAAGAGACTTTCTAATTTATCTTTCGCTCAAAAGTGGCGGTGAAAGGATTTGTAGCACACTGTTACGGCTTCTCTCAAAGTTTCATATATTTTCTGTTATATTCACCTCTTTTGCAGGTTCCAACTCTACTCAACTGCACTTTTTCAACTAGAGTCCAGATCATATGATAAATTTGAACCAGTCTGCTCGTGATCCTCCACACAAATCCGTTTAAAGCTTTATTCTTTACCCCTTTCATGAAGTTCAAAGCTCTTTAAATATTTAATAATTAAATACTTTATATAAATACTTTGTTTTTAAATACATTAAGCAGAGCTTATCTATGACATTTGGGAAAGCCTGCCATTTAGTATTTCATTATTATTTTCTTCGGCCATGATTCCTGAATACAAAAAAATATGCTTAAAATTTCAAGCTTTATGTTCATTTTTTTTTACTCAAAGCTATACTCAAAGCGGCCTCAACTTCCTTTCCCCTTACTTGATTTCGAGAGCCCATACACAGCATTTCCAAAATTATGTGTCTAATCTTAATCCACTTTAATACTTATCTCTCCGAATATGCCCCATCCACCTTTTTTTAGGCGGAAGCTGGGAAACCCAAATTCTGGGTTTTAATAATTATTCGTAAAATAACGAAAGTTCAATGCTCTGTACATCACGATCAAGTCCTAAGCATTTGAGAATTACTCACCGTAGCACTGCCACCATGATTACTTTATTCTAGACCCATCAGACAGGAATAGTCAGAGCTTTCATCCAAAAATCTGTCACTAAGAGCAATTGCTTCCTTGCTCAGGCATGTTCAATGAGGCATATTCAATAAGTACTTTAACTGCTTTTGAGGAGGTATGATAAAAATTTTTCGGAAAGACTTATAGTATTTTTGTAAAATAACTGTAGCATAGAAACTGTAAGAAAACTTTGGAAACTGCTTGGAAGCTGCAAGAAAAGAACGATCCATTCTGATACTAGACGAATCTAAAAAAAAAATTGATAATTATAAATGTAAGGAAATGAAGGTAGAGGGCTATCCCCGACACCACTCTTTTCGCAAAAATCTCTGAAGGTGAAAGACATAAATATGACCAGTTGGTATTTGCAAACGTTTTGTTAGCTCAACACTTCTTGAACGTTTGAAAAAATTATTTTTGTTTAAACTAATACATTTAAATGGACCTTCGCATTCCCAAACCTTCCAGCACATGCTAAATTTCCAGCACATAGAATAATTCCTGTTCCTTCCAAGTTTTAAGCAAGCTCTTTTCTTTAATTTTTTATATCTAATTCTTATTCGGTTTAATATCATATTACAGTTAATCCTAAGTATAGGTAGGAGGGGGACTGTCAAATCTCCCCCAGCTCTGCTCTTTGCGCCAAGTTTTAATGTGTGTATAACAATGTTTCAAGAATAAAAATTCATCTAGGTGTGTTTACTTCATTGAGTAAAATATAAGTTTTTAACCATGAGGGAGGCCGTCACCCCCATCGAACATATAGCGTAGTTTTTTGATAGTTTCAAATTTAGATTTGACAGTTGATAGTTTTAAACTATCCTGTAAGGAGCTTAAAGTCCTCAACCTAATTAACTATATTCCCTCCCAATAAAGTAGGATAGGGGTTGGACTCTCCCGCTCACCATATTGCTCTGAAGAATATTCCCTAGAAAGTTTGAAAATGCGGACGTAAAAGAGAATTTTTGGGATTTCGGAGAATTGTGTGTAGACAGTATATTTGTTTAGGGACACAAGAGTCGTCGTGTCACAGTCGTGTCTATGAATCTGGAAGGCTGCGCAAGTAGTTTGACTGTGGTTTTTACTCGACAAGCCATGTTGAAATTTTCCCCAAATAGTATTTTGAATTTATTCAGGCCAAAATGGTTATGTTACAACACAAAACAATGGTTATTGACATTTTGCTGTGGCATGATCTTTTTCATCACACGAGAGGGGCATGAGAAATTTAAATTTATATTCGAACAAGCTCTCTCTCATTATTCAATTTTTCGATATGATAACCCTAGGAAAAAAAAATATACATCTGTGACCGCCCTTTTCGGGGAAAAACCCGAAAAATGTCTGATTGAATGTGTTCTTCCCGTCAAATCCGGAATTTACGGAAAATGCGGTAATTGTATGATAAACCCCCTATCGCTCAAGTTGTTCATTCATTGGCGCATTAAAGAACCTGTTTTCTCTCTCGTTAGTTTCTTTCAGCTTAGCATGAGACAAGGAAAAGAAAAGTGACAGAATAGATAGAAAATATATAATGCGGGCTACATTTTTGAGCATTAAAGGAGGGTGGGGGGGTAAACTATTTTGAAAGTGTGAAGTTAGAAAACGATTCTTACTATATAATATGCAGACAAATTGCACCTAACACATTAGGTATGCAAACCCGCCATACTTTACCCCCCCCCTCCTTCAATGTGCAAATGTATAGGCCAAATTTTCAAAGTATTATATTTTTATCTTGCCTTTGTATATTTCATTAGATTGATGGTAAGAAAAACATATTAGAAGAATATTAGGTAGGGGGTAGATCACACAAGTACCGAAAATACTATAAATAGGCCTACTACTTATAGTAAAATTATAAATACTATTTATATGAAAGCCCGTTTCACAAAGCTATACAAAGCTGATCAAATATTTTGAACAAATATTTGAGTTTTGTCGAAAATTTGAAGTACAATTCAACATTTTAGTTGATAAGAAGAAAAAAGGAAAAAAATACAAATTTTACTACAATCAATACACAATAAAACTGTGTAGAAACTCGAATGGAAATCAATTTAAAAAAAAGAGAAAGAAATACAAAGAAAAGTAAGGAAAGGACCCCATTAAAACCTAAAGCGAGTAGAAATCAGGTCATGTAATAATTCAAAATTAATGTGATCAGATTTTAAAATGAATATTCAATTTTATTTTTAAAATTTTCAAGACTTACAGAAGATGTTATTCAGATTGTATAGCAAGGAAAGTCCCACTCCATTCTAGGACTACCTGATTTTCATTTAGCCCTAGGTGGATGGCCAAAAAGGATGATCTTTGGTAATCTGTCCTCCTTCGTTTAGCAAATGTGTCCTAGCCATCTCAACCTTTTTCTCATTATAGCCTTAAAAAGTGGAATAGAACCATATTTTTTGTACAACTTGCTGTTTAAAATACGGCCGCTCAAACGGGTACCCAAAAACAATCCTTAGACAATTCCTTTGAAAAATATCCAAAAAACCCTCAACCGTCTTCTGGAGCACTCACGTTTCAGAACTACCATTGTCAAAATTGGCTTGATCATTGTCACCCCTCCAGCTCCCAGCATTTTTCCAATCTTAGTTAGCAGACTTACCCTCCTGCTCTTCCAAACTTATTTCATGTGTGAAAAATACACCTTGGGTTTGGCTATTCTACTTTTACGTCTTCATTACAACCGATTACATTTACTAAATACTACCCAGGCTAATGAATATACTGACTAGATCAATCTACTCGATATCCAGTATCACTTCTTCACCCTTATTAATTTCTAGTCTAAGTGACATAGTTTATTAACATTAATTATCAGACTTATTTTTACACCCTTCATTCCCTGCTCTCCCATAGTCTTTGCCATGATCCTTGTGTCACAGTCAATCAAAATGATCAATCCTGCTTAACATCTTATTCAATTAAATAAAAAAAAAAACAAGTTTTTTCAACTGAAAGAAAGGAGCAACATTAAAACTTAAAACGAACAGAAATTATTCCGTATATGAAAGGGAATGTCCCTCATCGATGCCTCGCTCTTTACACTGAAGTTTAACTCTTTCTCACAACTCTACTTTTTAAAACAAGAAAAAACTTTAGCGTAAAGAGCGAGGCACCGAGGAGGAGACAACCCCTTTCATATACGAAATAATTTCTGTTTGTTTTAAGTTTTAATGTCGCTCCTTACTTTCAGTTGAAAAAAAGTTGTTTTTTTTTATTTAATTTCTGAACGTTTTTGAATTAATGCATGTTTTGATTTTGGCTCACCGTACATGAATAATTAAAACGATATTTGCAAATTAATTTTTTTCGGCTAAATGGCTTTCTCATAGTTTTGATCGGACGATTTTGGTAAGAAAAGGGGTAGAGGCGGAGGCTTAGTTGCCCTCCAATTTGTTTACTTAAAAACGTAACTAGATTTTTTTATTTTTGTGCGAAAGTTTTTGTTAGTAACAAACATACGTACCTTACAAATTAACTTACGTAACAAGCTTCTATATTTGTGTATTTTTATTACGTATATGAGGGGATTCGCCCCCTCTTCAATACCTCGCTCTTTACACTAAAGCTTGAATTGTGTCCCAAATCTTTTTGACCCCTGAATCACAAAGACCGTTGAATGAATAGTTGAAATTACTAAAAATACATTAGCGTAAAAATGTAAAAGCGTACATTATGTAAAAATACATTACGTAAAATACATTAGCGTATATATTAGCGTAATTATTACGATATTCGTAATAATTTCTGTTCGTTTTAAGTTTTAATGCTGCTCCATATTTCCAGTTGAAAAACTTTTTTTTATTTATTTTCTCTTTTTTTTAAATAATGCTAGAAAATCCTGCACCCCCTTCATGGAAATTCTCTTCTCTTATGATAAATTTGTCCATGGAAAGATCTTGACGCATAGTCCCCCCCCCTGGACCCTACCCCACTGCGAAAAAGTCCCCCTAAAAACGTCTGTACACTTCCCAATAACCATTACTATATGTAAACAATGGTCAAAGTTTGTAACTTGCAGCCACTCCTCTGGGGAATGTGGGGGATTAAGTCGTCCCCAAAGACATAGTCATTAAGTTTTTTGACTATGCTGAACAAAATGGCTATCTAAAAATTTTGATCTGGTGACTCTGGGAAAAAATGAATGTGGGAGGGGGCCCAAGTGCCCTCCAATTTTTTGGTCACTTATAAAAGGGCACTAGAACTTTTAATTTCTGTTCGAATGAGCCCTCTTGCGACATTTTAGGACCACTGGGTCCATACGATCACCCCTTGGAAAAAAAACAAAAAACAAATAAACGCATCCGTGATCTGTCTTCTGGCAAAAAATACAAAATTCCACATTTCTGTGGATAGGAGCTTGAAAAATCTACAGTAAGCTTCTCTGATACGGTGAATACGATGATGTGATTTTCGTTACGATTCTATGACTTTTAAGGGGATATCCCCCTATTTTCTAAATTAAGGCAATTTTTACGGGCTCGTAACTTTTAATCGGTAAGACTAAACTTAATGAAACTTATATATTTAAAATCAGCATTAAAATGTGATTCTTTTTATTTAACTATTCTTGTTAAATCTCCGTTTTTTTAGAGTTTCGGTTACTATTGAGCCGGGTCGCTCCTTACTATAGTTTGTTTTCACGAACTGTTGGATACCAAAATCAGCTACTGACCTCAAATCCTAGCTTTACTGTGGCAAAATTGTTCTCGTGTATTATCAGATATTATGCTTGGCGTCTTTGGGCAATCTATTAAAGAACGAACACTAGCGCAAATCAACCAAATATTTAAAAACAAGTTTTAATACCATACAAGGATGATAGCTTTTTACCAAAGAGAACTATTCTTTTTAGTGAAGAGCCTTCACTAAAGCTCTTCTATCGCTTAAGGTCTGACTGTTCAGGCACTACTCTATTATTTATCAAAGACTGAAAAGCTGGTCTCTGGTGGTCCTATCCCTCGCTAAAACCACACTGTTCTCCTCGTTAAAGCTTTATTTACAGCATATCAGTCTTAAAAGAATCTTCAAGGTAGGTAATTTGTTTCCTATAGAAACAAAGCTAATACCTCTGTAATTACCAAATTCAGTCTCATCATCTGTCTTATAGAGGGGGTTAATTTAGGCTTTCTTCAAACCTCAGGGTACTTGTCTTTTTTCAAAAATAATATTCCTAATCTTCAGCAACTTATATCTAACTTTGCCGCCACTCTATTTCAAGAACTCATTTACCAATCATTTATAATTTAAGGCATTATTTATTTATTTATATTCTTTAAGTTCTGTATCTAATTCGTCTTCGCAAAATAAATCTTCTTTCACTTTCAAACTCATTAAGCTTTTTCATTCATTTCTGTACTATTTCGTGTAACTTTGTCACTGTTTAACACATTCACAAAACGTTTGACTCATCTCTCTGCACCAAGTCCTTACCATTAATTGAGGACCTATTTCTATCCTTAACTAAAACGAGTCCAACCTGACTATTCCCTCTCAATATCTTAACATGCCGATACAATTCAAGTTCAATTTCAATGAGGTTTATTACCCATTCAAAAAATAATTAACACATAAAAACAATAACAAGTCCATTCCTGGATGCTGAGATGCTGCCTTTTAAACATAGTACAAGTAGTATAGGCCGAATGACTTGAAAGGCAGTACCCCCTTCGAACCCCGACCCGGACACTTTTTTATAAGAAACTTCTTCAAGACACAGGTGCTTGTTATTTAATAGGAGATTGTTTGTTTACCTAACCTAACCCACCATTCCGACGACACACTGATCCCACCATTCTGACGACACACATATCTCATCATTCCAACAACATCCATATCCCACCATTCCAACGACACACATGTCTTATCATTCTGACCACTGTCATATCTCACCATTTCGACGACAACCAGCAGGCATTATTGCTATTTAATGGTATAGTAAACCTGATTGTTACGTAATAGGCCTTTGTTTACTTATATAAATGTTTCCTTCAGGATTTCTTCGGTGGCTACATTTAAAACTTAAGGGCCAGAAAAAAAACTTTAGATGGCAACTAGTCAAGATGCAAACGTTGTGTTACGTAATAGTTTCTTCGATTCCTTAAAACCCATGGGGTGTAACTAGAAAAACCTTCAGGGCCCATCAAATAAAGGTGCAAACATTAGATGTTACATAATAGAGTGTTTGTCTTTGATTGTCTAAAAAACCCTTGAGGGCCAGGGAGAAACCTTTAGGGCCCTTCAAAGTAGAGACATAATCTAAATAGATCATAGACCAATATTTTTATGCTTCACAAACAGAGCCTATTATTGACATTAAAAAAAAAGTTTTTTCCACTATTTCCGGGAACATAAAAGTTATGTGATTCTCTATTGATTTTCTAGTAACTAAGGCTTGTTATTCTTCTAGAAGAACTGGGTACTTTCTTATGATTCTGGGGGGGGGGGTATAAAAACAGGTTGCAGAATAGAAGTTTAATCAATGTTACTATTGGAACTAAGACGTGCAAGTCTATTTTCTGAAAAGGATGCAAACACACTTGAAAAGAAAAATGGCGATATTATACACAAATTTGAGCTAATATAATTCACTTTATCGGATTGACAAGTATACCCCCACTCCCTCCTGCTATTGGATGGTACTCTCAGTGATAAATTTATCTAAAGTTTATCACGTCAAAATATATGCTTTTTACTGTATCTGATATTTCAACGCGCCTTTCACTACTCTGCCACATGGGTTAAAAATACATTAATTATTATCCCTCAACTATCGATGTTAAACCTTAATCACCATCTATCCCCTATTCATCTTAGAACCTAATTACCGTGAGCAGGTATTATCTGGTGTAGGGTTAAATAATTGCACAAAAAGGGCCGGTTTCGTCTGCAAAATTGACGACTTTAATTAGTTAAATCTTCGCGTAAAATAATGTAAAAAGCATGTTATATCTACACTAAATCTTTGTTTTTTGAGGAGGATGGAGGACGTTATGATCTCTATTTTCATATGAAAATATGTGATTAGGTCTAATTTAACTAGTCAATGTTTATTCGTGGAAGGGGGTATGTATCTATCCTAAGTTATTAGTCTTTAGTTAATTTAGAAAATTGAGTGAATATTCATGGAAAAAAGCGTATCATTTTCATTTGGAGAATTTTGGAATAGCACAGTATTTGTATATACATTAATGAGGATGCTGATATCGAATATTTAAAGCAAATCAGCAATTTTGGAGAATGTTTTACAGAGAAAAGGGTTTTTGTATTTTCTTTGAAAATACTGTTGAAACGGCAAATCTTTCCCCCCTATACGTTAAAAAATTGATTTGGTGCCCCTGAATTTCTTTGAGCTGGCACCAATTCCCGACCCTGGTGTAGTGAGGGGGAGGGGAGCAGTTAGACCAGAAGTGACTTTAAGAGAGCATTTAATAGGGATTTCTGAATATTAAGGAATTAGAATTTGTACAGCTCAAGTTATTTGGAAAAAACAAAAAAAAAATTAATTACAAGAATTTGATGATACGCTTGGGGAATATGGGCATTTGTATGTGAGCCAGTAGGAGTGAATTTAACTGGGATATGTAAAAATTAGGCTCAAATATTTGGAAAAACTCAAATTATGTTTATATTTAAGGAAAATTCAGACCAAGAGGCTCCTCTCCTAAAATGGGCAAGGGCATGCGATGAGAACGTGACAACCATACCTAGTGCCGAAGATGTGGACCCTTCGACACCAGCAGCCCCATTGCAAGGCAAAAATGCTGCCCCTTTGGCCCCCCATATATGTGAAGATTGAGGTCCTTCTATGCTCACCAGCCAAGGCAAAAATACTGCCCCTTCGACCCCCATGCAAGATGGAGTTGCCAGCATTAGTATAAATGCAAATCATACATATTTTTCGTAAATCATAATGTTTTAGCGGTAAAAAACTTAATGTTTTCCGCCGTGGGAAAACAACTATGATGTGGGGAACCTTATTTGCTAACCCAGGAAGAGGGTTTGGTGGCAGTGCCAATCCTAAGGAATAGATTTCTTTTCAGATTAATAATAGGGGGAAATCCTGGGCCCCCTCTCAATAGTTTTTAAGGACTTTGAAGACCCCCTCGGCCGTAATAGAAATACATTTTTCACCATAATCAAAATAATTTATTCTTTCGGTAATTAACTATTCGTTTTGAAAAAAGAGGTTTTTACCATGATGCTTTCTAGGGGGGGGGGGGTAACGTGAAGTTTTGTTTTTGATATTTTGAATTTTCTAAGAAAGCCTATGTGTGTTAACAGTATTTTAGAAGCGTTTTACAGTTGAAAGAGGGTCACTTCCCTGCCTCTAAGAAAGGTCAAGGTGTTTCAAGGAAATAATAATGTCACTCTTTTTTCAGGCAGCACCTGAAATACCAGCATGGATTGAAGATCTGCTGACCGACTTTTTGGGGAAAGAAGAACCGTCAGTATACAAACCTACCCCTACGAAAATATTTTAAGGCTCTTTGGGACTTTGCAATCTCTGAAACTTAAAGGGGGCAACTTACTCCAATGCATAGGGTAACTTTTGGCTATTAAAATATTAGCTGGTAGAGTGGGTCTTCAAGTCCAAACGGTCACTTTGGGTCTATGTATGGAATGATTTCTGGTCGCTACTCCTTTATGTAAATAAAAGACCTTCAACACATCCGAGGGGTCACTTTGCTCCTTCAAAAAATTTTCAGACCAACATCATATTCTATTTCAGCCAAATATAAATTCTTTTTCAGGATGAAATCAAAAGTGTTTCAACGAGCTACTGAGGTTTAATTATACTTTTTGGCCAACATACCAACACTAGAATCATCCCAAGGGAGTTAGTTTGAGAACATATTATCACCACTGTCGCAATTTTTGGCAATCCATGTACTGTCCCAGGGAAAGTGAACATGAGGGAGATTTTAGTGTTGAGGTGGCTCTAATAGCATTCATTCCTCCGACTTCAATTTAGATGCTTTGTTTAGGGATCTTGGCCTCGATGCGGGATTTTAGAATCTCTGTTAGTACAATTTTCATCTAGCTAGGTCAAGAGGGTACCGGAAGAGCAGGTACCCACCCTTCACAGTAACATGATGTGGGGGAAGCAGGATGAAGTGTTGCTGGCTCATACCCTACAAAACCACAGTTGTATTTAGCCGATTCTGCTCAGTGCTACATTTATGTCTTGAGTGCAGAGTTCAGATATTCATTCAACCCACTTACAAACGATATTATTATCAATTGATCCAATAGACAGAGTGCACTTCTATACGGGAAAGATTCAGGCCCTTCTTGAATTACAGATTCAGGAATTGGGAGGTATTGATAGCTTAAAAGCATCTATCACTAAAAAATATTTTTAAATAAAACGTTGGAGGAGAAGCACTCACATTACCTGCAAAAAGAGATGCAGACACTTCACCAGGGCTTAAACAATTCCGTCGGTGTTTTTCCAGACTGGTGGGTAGTATTTTTCAAAGGGTGAAAAATTATAGTGAAAATGGAAGCGTTTTGGCGGTTTTATTAATTGGAAATTTAGATTTAAATGTTACAAACTTTAAAGAGTAATTTGTTTTAAGAGGCCAGAGGCTGGAGAGAGGTGTAAAATATAATTCAGATTTAAGAGGTTGCAAAGTTGTAGAATGTTTTCGTTTCGATAAGGGCTTAGAGTGCTTCAAGTACACACTCCTTATTGTAGCCCATAAACCCGTGGCAATGGATGTGACTAAGACACATTTGGATAATGTGGCAGTTCATGGGGATGGTGAGAGGGTAGAGTTTCCTAAAGTATGTTTTAACTGTTTAAAGGGGCAATATCCTGTACCACTTAAGGGGATTGATATTTTCAGGAGGGCCAACGAACATTTAAAGATTGGTTTTATGGTGATACAGTACGATACAGAGTATGCAGAGGAAATTAAAGACAAAAAAAGGGATAATATATTCAGTGAGGGTTCTTTCCATTGAATCAGTGAATCACTGAGCATGGCGTCTTTACGAGCCTGCCATTGTATCTGATACAATGGGACATTTCTTTCCTATTCCCCAAATTAGTCAGGATTTAAGTTGAGGGCAAAAAGGGGCGTAATGGAACAAGCTGTTATTGTCCAGTGTGTATTTTAAGATTTTTTACTGAACTAAAATTAAAGTACCACTTGAGGCAATATAATCGTCATGTGTACCAATCTCTACAAACAATTTAAGGTGACAAGGCCATCTTGTGTTTAAGAATTTCCAAAATTTGCCCTTACAGAGCGACAAGGTGGATTTAGACATTAAAATTAAACTCATGGATGTTTGCGATCCATTGGACTTGAATCGGGTTAAAGAACATGAAGCCTTTGCAGTTTCTTATAGGCATGCTCAAAGAGGCTCGAGTAATACCATACAATTGGTAGAGGTATTTGACACATTGGGTGGGGAAGATTGTGTAGGTGCAGTTATGATTACAGATTCAATTTCACGGCTGCAGAGCGTAAACTATCCGATGATTCTATCACCAGAGGACGAGTCGGCAATTAAAAATGCATATACGTGTTGGGTTTTTAAGGAGAAATTTGTAAGGTAGGGGAAAATGTTCGTCCGTGACCGTGATCATTTAAGCTATCGTATTTTACGGAGAGACGTAACTTTCGTGGGCTGGCACATAAATCTTGCAATTTCAATTTTAAACAGCAATACTTTCTACCGTTTCACCTGTTAAATCCCAACTATAACCTGAAATTCCTTTTACCAGCTTTGGCGCGTTTGAAGAAAGGTGAAGTTGTAGATGGTACATAAGTAGACGGGTCTTTTTCGTATAACATCACACCCAAATCATCTGAGAAGTTGCTGCTTTTAGAATTCAAATAGGAAACAGTTTATACGTTGAAACAGTTTGGTACGTTTGAAACAGTTTCTAAAAGTTGAATACGCGCTTGAATAAAATCCATTTTTAGATTCTTTTAATTTTCCCCCAAGTCTAAGTCAATTGATTCAAGTACAGAAAAGTGACTATTTTAATAGTTTTCCCCTCCTTAAACAGTGCCTTCTTGAGGATGAAATGTGTTATTTATTAACATGTCAGGGCGTTTACCCGTAGAGTACTAAAGCTCCACCTCAAGGTTACGTGAGCAAAAATTGCCTCCGATCGAAGCCTTTTATGATTCATTTTACGATCGTCAATGCTGCACTGCCAACTAAACATTCACTTATTACGTCATATTTGGCTACAACCTATGATTATGACGTCATTCATGAAGCTTGTACATGAAAATGCAGTTTTGTTGAAATGAGGGTTGGAGGGGGCCTAGTTACCCTTAAATTTTTTGGTCACTTAAAAGGACGCTAGAATTTTTAATTTACTTTTGAATGAGCCCTCTTGCGACATTTTAAGACCACTGAGTCAAATACAATCATCCCTGGGAAAAAGAAAACAAACAATTTATAAACTCGCACCCGTGATCTTTCGTCTCCCGAAAAACACAAAATTTCACATTTGTGCAGATAGGAGCTTGAAACCTCTACAGTAGCTGGTATCAAAATTCCGTTTTTAGAGTTTCGGATGATGTTGAGTCGGGTCGCTCCTTACTTACGGTTCGCTACCACGAACTGTTTGATAGTCCTTATAGCACAATCACAAAGTGCCATGTGTCACCAAAAACGGCACATCCAGAGTTGAAAGGCTAGGAAGCATAACAAGGGTTTTCTTATAACCTCATTTGTCGGAAACACTCAGCTGGAGTTGTGAGTGAATAACAAGGAAAATGAGTCAGACGTGAGTGCCGCAGTGAGTTCCATGTTTATTCATAGACCGTCTGTTGAGTAGCGAGATTAACGGGCTATTACAACTCACAGGGAGATGTTCAATGACTCTTGCTAATGGCTTTTTGTAGATCTGACTTGATAACGCCGTCGTTAAGTGCCATATGGTACAAAATTTCATTTTCTGGTGTCATTTCTGAAGTTGAAAGACTAGAGAGCATATAAAGGGTACCATTCTAATTTCCATGGTTAAAAACCATAACTGAAGTTTTAAAACTCGCCTCTATGTATACTCCCCTCCCGACCCCTTTATTAAATGAAAACTAAGAAACACATTCTGAAGAAAAACAGGCAAACGAAAAAAAAATCTTAACTTTATTTCTGAAAAACAACTACTATTTATCGTTATATTAATATCAAAAGTTAACTATGAAAACAATCTTTTGGAAATTTCAAAAATAGCTTGAAACATTGATGTATTTGTTTTTCATTACTTATATTTCTCTAGCACCTGAGGGGTACAGAAATATCGTAGAAAGCTGGTTAAGAGCTTATTTGAAAACTAATGCTTATATCTGTATGCTAAGCGTTAATATCCCTTCAAAAGGCCATCATAAGGGGGCATACGGCCTCACAAACTGCAATGCTCGTCTTATCTACCATTGAGATCTCCATGGCCAAAAATTCTTGGCTTGATGCTTAAAATCATCCTCTTGAATCCTCTCCTTCCCACTTCTTTTAACAAGTGAAAACAAGTTTTAAAATAAAATTCATAGCGGTAAAACGTTTTAACTAAAAAAAAAATTATTCAGGAATAATTACAAATACTATTGATGTTTATCCTAATAGTAAAGGTGAAGTACTGAAATACATTTTTGGGAATTCCAAAACAGTTTTAAATCCAAAAGCTCTTTTTTTCTCCAAAACTAGAATTGGGGCAACATAGAAGCGACGGAATATGTAACCATGCAAAGTTTTTTACAATTGGGGTTTAACTCCCCCAGTCCCGTCAGAACGTTCATGAATTGGTCACTGGTCTAGGTGTCACACACAGACCCGGCATTTGGAAACAGAGGGAGGACACTTCCCCCAAATTTGAAGGATTTTCTTAACCATGTATTGTATTTTTAAGGATTTGTTTGCCTTAAATGTTAAAGTCCGAGAAGTGAAAAATAACGAACGTATACTTTCTTATGAGAAGTTTAAAATTCTTTGTAGCCTTTCAGGAGGAAAATTGCAGTAAAAATAACATGAATTTCACAAATTATATGAGCTACAGATATCAAATTCTCGGTGTGCCCTTCAATTGTCTAAAATATCTATAAATTTCTTATCAGTGCTTATCAGTTTAAATTATCAGTATAAATTTCAGATTTTGAGTTGTCTATAAATCTATAAATCATTGAATTTTTCCAGGATAATACACCCCTTGGACTCTTTATGTGACAAAATCTCTGATTTTCTAGGAAAACTTCATAAGGAGTAATTTTAACTTTTACTTTTTACCTTTTATTTACATAATAAACCAAAATATAAACTATTACAGATATAAATCACTACGCTAGGGAAATATTTACATTTTACTAACGTGTAGCGATTAACTACGAAGTAAAGCCTGTACTTAATGCCCCAATTTTAAAGAAACTCATGTTTTCCATCTATGGAATAATTTTGTCGTATACTTTCAGTTGAAGAAGCTTATTTTTGTTTAATTTTTGAAGGATGGGTACTGATTTTTGCACCAATCTTTCCTGGTTTGTGTCTATCATTGTAACCATGACTAAAAATGAATTTACCATAAGAACAACAATCAGAATCACACAAAATTCGTCACAGACCATTGAACGCTACAGTGCTCTGCAGACGGTAGGGTAGAAGGAAACTCAGCCAGGGGGCTTCTATAGGATTACAATAACTAATTTTGTAAATAATCCAGATGTACCCGTTCATTCAGAGGATTAAATAAAAAAACAAGTTTTTATGGCACTTGGTATTAACCAAGTGACATATAGCAGTCGCCAATTCTGTTGGTCTGTCGGTCTGTCTGTCGGTCTGTCTGTCGGTCTGTCGGTCCCGGTTTTGCTACTATAGGCACTTCCAGGTAAGCTAGGACGATGAAATTTGGCAAGCGTACCAGGGACCGGACCAGATTAAATTAGAAATAGTCATTTTTTCGATTTGACCATCTGGGGGGGAGTGGGGGCCCGGTTAATTCGCAAAAAATAGAAAAAAAGAAGTATTTTTAACTTATCAGCGGGTGATTGGATCTTAATGAAATTTGATGTTTGGAATGATATTGTGTCTCAGAGCTCTTATTTTAAATCCCGACCGGATCTGATGACATTGGGGGGAGTTGGAGGGGGAAAACCTAAAGTCCCGGTTTTGCTACTTTAGGCACTTTCAGGTAAGCTAGGACGATGAAATTTGGCAAGCGTATCAGGGACCGGGCCAGATTAAATTAGAAATAGTCTTTTTCCCGATTTGACCATCTGGGGGGGGGGAGTAGGGACCGGTTAATTCGGAAAAAATAGAAAAAATGAAGTATTTTTAACTTATGAGCGGGATATTGGATCTTAATGAAATTTGATATTTGGAATGATATTGTGTCTCAGAGCTCTTATTTTAAATCCCGACTGGGTCTGATGACATTGGGGGGAGTTGGAGGGGGGAAACCTAAAATCTTGGAAAACACTTAGAGTAGAGGGATCGGGATGAAACTTGATGGGAAAAATAAGCGCAAGTCCCAGATACATGATTGACATAATCGGAACTGATTTGCTCTCTTTGAGGTAGTTGGGGGGGGGGGGAGTAATTCTTAAAAAATAGAAAAATGAGGTATTTTCAACTTACGAATGGGTGATCGGATCTTAATGAAATTTAATGTTTAGGAGGATATCGTGTCTTAGAGCTCTTGTTTTAAATCCCGACCGGATCTGGTGATGGGAGCGGGGAGTTGGGAGGGGGAAACCTAAAACTTGGAAAACACTTAGAGTGGAGGGATCGGGATGAAACATGGTGGGAAAAATAAACACAAGTCCTAGATAGATGATTGACATAAACGGAACGGATCCGCTCTCTTTTGGGTAGTTGGGGGGGGGTATTTCTGAAAAAATAAAAAAAATGAGGTATTTTTAACTTACGAACGGGTGATCGGATCTCAATGAAATTTGATATTTAGAAGGATATCGTGGCTCAGAGCTCTTATTTTAAACCCGACCGGATCTGGTGACATTGGGGGGGAGCTGGGAGGGAGGAACCTAAAAATTGGAAAACACTTAGAGTGGAGGGATCGGGATGAAACTTGGTGGAAAAAAAAACACGAGTCCTAGATACATGATTGACATAATCAGAACGGATCCGCTCTCTTTGGGGTAGTTGGGGGGGGGGGGTTGATTCTGAATAATTAGAAAAAATGAGGTATTTTTAACTTACGAACGGGTGATTGGATCTCCATGAAATTTAATTTTTAGAAGTATATCGTGTCTCAAAGCTCTTATTTTAAATCCTGACCGGATCTGGTGACATTGGGGGAAGTTTGGGGTGGGGAGACCTAAAATGATGGGAAACACTTAGATTGGAGGGATTGGGATGAAACTTGGTTGGAAAAATAAGCAGAAGTCTTGCATACGTGATTCACATAATTAGAACGGATCCGCTCAATTTCGGGGGGGGGGTAATTCTGAAAAATAAGAAAAATGACGTATTTTTAACTTACGAAGGAGTGATCGGATCTTCATGAAACTTCATATTTAGATGGACCTCGTAACTCCGATATCTTATTTTAAATCTCAACCGGATCAAGCGTAATTGGGGGGGGGGCAGTTGGGGGGACCGGAAATCTTAGAAAATACTTAGAGCGGTGAGATCAGGATGAAACTGGATGGGAAGAATAGAAACCTGTCTAAGATACGTGACTGACATAACTGGACCGGATCTGCTCTCTTTGGTGGAATCTGCGGGGGGGGGGGGTAATTTTGAAAATTGAGGTATTTGTAACTTACGAAAGGGTGGCCAGATTTTAATGAAATTTGATATTTAGAAGGATCTTGTGCTTTAAAGTTCTAATTTCAAATTCCGACCAGATCCCGTGACATTCGGAGGAGTTGGAGGGGGGAACCGGAATTCTTGGAAAACATGAAAATTGGAGTATTTATATCTTACGAATAGATGATCGGATCGTAATGAAATTTGATTTTTAGAAGGAATTCATGTCTCAGACCTCTTATTTCAAATCCCGAGCAGATCTTTTGACATTGTGGGGATTTGGAGGGGGAAATCTTGGAAAAACACTTGGAGTGTAGGAATCGGGATGAAGCTTGGTGGATAGAATAAACAAATGTCCTTGATACGTGATTGACAGAATCGTACTGGATTCGCTCTCTTTGGGGGAGTTGGGGGGAGGGGTTCAGTGATTTGGCGAGTTTGGTGCTTCTGGACGTGCTAGGGCGATGAAAATTGGTAGGTGTCTCAGGGAGCTGCACAATTTGACTTGTTAAAGTCGTTTTCCCAGATTCGACCATCTGGGGGCAAAAGGGAGAGGAAAAATTAGAAAAAATTAGGTATTTATAACTTACGAGTGGGTGATCGGATCTTAATGAATTTTGATATTTAGAAGGACTCTGTGACTCAGAGCTCTTATTTTAAATCTTGACCGGCATTAAGCCTCTTATTTTCCTTTTTAAATCAATCTATTGATTCATAGAATTTTGTTAGAGCTCATACCATATGATCTCTTGGCTCTTAGCTCTCCTCGCCTCGTCACAAGTGCCATATGAGCTCTTAGCTCTTGTTTTTAACTGAAAGTAAGGAGTGACACTAAAGCTTAAAACGAACGGAAATTACGCCGTATATGAAAGGGGCTGTTCCCTCCTCAACGCCCCGCTCTTTACGCTAAAGTTTGACTCTTTCTCTCAACTCTACTTTTTAAAACAGTAAAAGAAAATTAGCTGTTGAGGAGGGAACAGCCCCTTTCATCTACGGAGCAATTTCTGTTCGTTTTAAGTTTTAATGTCGCTCCTTACTTTCAGTTAAAAAAAACTTGTTTTTTTATATTTAATTTCTGAACGTTTTTGAATTAATGAATGTTTTGAGTTTGGCTCTTAGCATATGAATAATTAAAATGAAATTTGCATATTATTTTTTTGCTACATGGCTTTCTCATAGTTTGGTCGGATAATTTTGAGAAAAAAGGAGCGGGGATGAGGCCTAGTTACCCTCCAATTTTTTGGTTACTTAAAAGGGCAACTAGAGCTCTTAATTTTTTACGAACGTTTTTATTAGTAAAAATATACATAACTTACGAATTAACTTAAATAACGAGCTTCTATTTTCGAATGTTTTACTACGTATATGAGGGGGTTCACCCCCTCGTCGATACCTCGCTCTTTCAAACCCGGCTCAATGGTAAACTAAACTCTAAAAAACGGAATTTTGATACTAAAAGATACATCAAAAGAATCAGATTTTCATGCTGATTTTAAATATATAAGTTTCGTCAAATTTAGTCTTTTTCATCAAAAGTTACCAGACTGCGAAAATTTGCCTTATTTTGGCAAATAGGGGAAAACCACCCCTAAGAGTCACAGAATCTTAACGAAAATCACACCATCGCATTCAGCCTATCAGAGAACCCTACTGTAGAAGTATCAAGCTTCTATCTACAAAAATGTGGAATTTTGTATTTTTTGCCAGAAGACAGATCACGGATGCGTGTTTATTTGTTTTTTTTTCTTTTCCCCAGGGGTCATCGTATCAACCAAGTGGTCCTAGAATGTCGCAAGAGGTCTCATTCTAATGGAAATGAGAAGTTACAGTGCCCTTTTTAAATGACCAAAATAATTGGAGGGCACCTAGGCCCCCTCCCACGCTCATTTTTTCCCAAAGTCAACGGATCAAAATTTTGAGATAACCATTTTGTTCCGCATAGTCAAAAACGATAATAAATATGTATTTGGGAATGACTTACTCCCCCACATTCCCTGGGGGAGGGGCTGCAAGTTACAAACCTTGTCCAGTGTTTACATACAGTAATGGTTATTGGGAAGTTTACAGACGTTTTCAGGGGGATTTTTTGGTTTTGGGGTGGGGCTGAGGGAGGGGAGGGGGCTATGTAGGAGGATCTTTCCTTGGAGAAATATGTCATGGGGGAAGAGAAATTCAATGAAAAGAGCGCAGGATTTTCTAGCATTACTATAAAAAAAAACAATGAAAATATAAACATGAAAATTTTTTTAGATTATAAAGTAAAGAGTAGCAATAAAACTTAAAACGAATAGAGATTATGACGCATACGAGGGGTTCTAAAAATACTTTAACATAAATAGTGAGGTATTTAGGAGGAGAAAAATACCTCGCTGTTTATGTTAAAGTATTTTTAGTAATTTCAACCATTTATTCTACGGCCTTTCTGAGTCAGGGGTCATTGTTAAAGAATTGGGACAAAACTTAAGATTTGGCGCAAAGAGCGAGGTATTAACAATGGGACAAACCCCCTCAGATAATAAAAATATAAGAATAAGAAAGTTTGTTACGTAAATTAATTCCAAAGTTGCGTATATTTTTTACTAATAAAAACGTTCGTTAAAAATTAAAAGTTCTAGTTGCCTTTTTAAGTAACCGAAAAATTAGAGGGCTACTAGGCCTCCTTCCCCACCCCTTTTTTCTCAAATTCGTCTGATGAAAACTAAGAGAAAGCCATTTAGCCAAAAAAGAATTAATGATCAAATTTCATTTGAATAATTTATGTGCGGAGGGCCAAAATCAAACATGCATTAATTCAAAAACGTTCAGAAATTGAATAAAAAAAATAGTTTTTTTTAACTGAAAATAAGGAGCGATATTAAAAATCAAAACGAACAGAAATTACCCCTTATATGAAATGGGTTGTCCCCTCCGCAATCCCTCACTCTTTACGCTAAAGTTTGACTTTTTGCCACAATTGTACTTTTTAAAACAATTAAAAACTTTAGCGTAAAGAGCAAGGGATTGCAGAGGGGACAACCCATTTCATATAAGGAGTAATTTCTGTTCGTTTTAAGTTTTAATGTCGCTCCTTATTTTCAGTAAAAAAAAAAAAAAAAAATGATTTAATACACTAAAGCTTGAATTTTGTCCCGATTCTTTAAGAATGGCAACTGAATCACAAAGGCCGTAGAATAAATAGTTGAAATTACTAAAAATACTTTAGCGTAAAGAGCGAGGTATTAGGAGGAGGTGAACCGTTCACATCCACAATACTTTTTGTTCGTTTTAAGTTTTAATGCTGCTCCTTACAGCAAGTTGAAAATACTTTTTCACATTTATTTTTTCATTTTTTTAAATGCTAGAAAATCCTGCGCCCCCTTCATGGAAATTCTCGTCCCCAATGACAAATTCTTCCATGGAAAGTTTCTTCAGCATAGACCCCTCCCCTCAACTCCTCCCCCCAATCAAAAAAATCCTCCTGAAAACGTCTGTGCACTTCCCAATAACCATTAATATATGTAAACACTGGTCAAGGCTTGTAGCTTGCAGCCCCTCCCACGGGGACTGTGGGGGATCAAGTCGTCCCCAAATACATAGTTATTATGTTTTTCGACTATGTTGAATAAAATGGCTATCTCTGAATTTTGATCCGGTGACTTTGGGAAAAATTAGCGTGGGAGGGGGACTAGGTTCCCTCCAAGTTTTTAGTCACTTATAATGGGCACTAGAACTTTTAATTTCCGTCAGAATGAGCCCTCTCGCGACATTCTAGGACCACTGCGTCGATACGATTACCCCTGGGGGAAAAAATTAATAAATACGCATCCGTGATCTGTCTTGTCGCAAAAAATACAAAATTCACCATTTTTGTAGATAGGAGCTTGAAACTTCTACAGAATGGTTCTTTTATTCGCTGAATCTGATGGCGTGATTTCCGTTAAAATTCTTTCACTTTTAAAGGGTGTTTCCCCCTATTTTTAAAATAAGGCAAATATTCTCAGGCTCGTAACTTTTGATTGGTAAGACTAAACTTGATCAAAATTATATATTTAAAATTGGAATTAAAATTCGATTCTTTTGATGTAGCTATTGGTATCAAATTTCCGTATTTTAGAGTTTTGGCTACTATTGAGCCGGATCACTCTTTACTACAGTTCGTTACCACAAACTATTTGATATTTTCAAATTATATTATCTCCATAAGCCATATTACCCCCCCCCCTAATGGGCAAATATACATTCTAAGTTGTATATTTTCCACTTCTGTTTCTTGAATTTGTCAGGGTTGATTCAATTTACGGTTACCCGAGTTGAAACAAGAGTGAAGAATAGAAATATTGATAGGAAGTACACAATATGGGCTATATCTCTAAACAATAGGGGGCGGGAGGCGTAAAGTATAGTGGAATCTCTTTCAAAATTTGTTAACTATAATTTTGTGCATATTACGAAGTAAAGAATATTTTTTTTGCAGGCTTCCTTCTCAATTGCTCCAATTCGAAGCTCATATTTTGAATTCGTATGACCTTAAATTTTAGATTATTTGGGCAAGTAATGATCTCATTATTATCCCTTCTGAATGGATATACTGCTATGTTATCTTATACAAGTTATTAATTTCCCACAGCACCTAAATCAGCAATTGAAATCCCCATTTCAAAACCTTTCAGTTTCCTGTGTACTGAAATTAGTAAACTGCTGCCCCGACTCCAGACAGAAGAACACCCGACCCAGGTACTGAAGAGCTGACTAGCCTAACTGCTGCACTGTTTCAGGATATAGCCTCCCCAAGTAAATAAAAGCTGATCTTTCAGCTCATTGCTTTGCAACCTTGCATTGAATACTTCAATTTTTATAGCTAAGATGTATTTTGACAGGTTACGATCCACCATACACAGAATACACTTATGTCATAGTAAAGTTAATAAATGGAAGAACAAACTAATAGGTGAGTATACATCCAGGAATGATAATGCAAATTAACGGCGCACGACATGACATTAAATTATTTTGATTTTTCTATTTTGGTCAAAAAGAGGGATCACCCTTAATTTTTTGCTACTGCTTATATGATGGATTAAGGATTGAAAATACTGTCCGTCATTTTATGGTCCACATAAATTTTAGATTAAACCAGTTTTATTTAGTTAGCTAATGCTCGCAATTATAAAACAATAACAATGTGGACCACCCTTTTTGAGATGACGTCTTATTTTTTTGAAAGCCAAAGGCGTCGGGTTTTTTCAGGACAATGTTAAATCTCAAGTCTAAACTAAATTGTGTTCTGCATTACTTGCAGTACATCGACTTAAACAATGAGGTAGCGCTTGGTGTCTGATATCTTCATAGTTTCTTTACTTCATCATCTTCAGTAGATTTTTTTTTTTAATTACTTACAGCGAAGATGGATATAGTACACAAATCAAGAGGTAAGCTCGTTTTTTGTCTCTCGCGTTTTCCAGCAGCATTTGCTTTTTTTCATTTTTTCCGTAATGAAGGTACAAATGCGGCAACCGGTCTCTACGGAGTATTTTTGGTTCAGATTGGAGACATTGAGCAATACTACAAGCTCAAAGGATCTTTATTTCCGTTTTTAAACAAAACTTTAATTGACGCATCGTTCAGATTACGATTGGTGGGTTATTTTTGACTTATCAATGATAGACTACATTATTGTGTTTAAGTAGCTTAGGTTACGTAACGGCCATGTGAACCAGCTAGTAGGTTGTAGGGAAAACAAATAATCACAATTTTTTGGCTTTGAATTTAATCGTTTAGGATCATTCTATGAATAATCTCTGAAGAGTCATAGTTCAAAAGTGGCACAACAAAATTTATGTAGGGTAATTTTTTTTGGAAGGGGGGAGGCTACCCGAGAGTACACAGACTCAGGGGTTTTATATTACCCCCTCAATTCATGTAGATTAAATATCCTCATATGACTCGGATTTAAACAAAACGTTATATTCCATCCTTTTGCTTAGTGTACCTACGAAGATACATGAAATCGCTTTTCTGAATAGTAAGTGGGTACATGTAGCGTTGAATGCGCGGTCAACTTTTCTCTGCTCGGGTCCAATCCTTAGGAAGGGTACTAGTGCTTTTGATTTACGATCAAGACAATCATCTCCCAGATTTCTACGATTTTTAAGCCATCACAACACGAAGCTATCCGAGGCCAGCATAGTCGAGTACGCTCCTTCTACACACCCTTCGAATCAAATTATACCACTTATTCCATCCTATGAAGGTCTCGCTTCCTCTAAATACTTTCTCCTCCGTACACCATTTAAGGATTTCCTGCTTAGCGTTTGGCCCAAGGTCAACTATCAAAAGCACAATTATTGAGAGGTTATATTTCTTTATCAATAGATAGTGATTTTATAAAATTTTACCCTTCTTTTATCACAGACTTAGACTGTGGGATCGAACTGTATTTTCAGCAGAATCTATTATTTGGCATACAATCTCTCAAACGAGCAGTCGAGCACCAAAGACTTTCCTTAAATGCACGTGGCAATCATCGGACCCATCTTCCTGGACCCCGCGTAACACCCTGGAAAACATGGGAACCATCTTCCTGAACCCCGCACAACGCCCATGTTTTGCAGCCATTATTAATAACTGTCAACCAATAAACCAGCGAAATTCATTTAACGTTTTATTTTTGGTTTTCTCATTTCGATATTAGAAGCAATATCTCAATATCGGTTTGAGCTTCATATACAGCTAGAATATACACCATCTGCTATGAATTATTTGTAACATTGTCTGCTTCAGTTATGTGAAAGTAAATCTCAAAAATGGAATCCATAAATTTTGGTGAGTAGCAGATTGCTTATAACATAATTAATACCAATCAACAATAAATTTGAGCCAGACATAAGCTTATAGTGCTGTAAATGCCATTACAAATAATAGTTGGCAACTCTTACTAATGCTCAGACAGCCAAATGAGCCATTTGAACTGTCATTGTTCTGTAGGAAGCAGAGTTTAATTCAATCTTCAGGCAATTATTGAATACACCTGCTGATTGGAAAAGAATAGCATATACAGTAGTGAGACCACTGAGACGAAACCATGAAAATCATGAAGTTCATCAAGGAAATTACCTGTCAAATGAAGAAAGCAAGAAATGAGCGTGGAAGAAGTATCAATGATATAACTTTTGTCACTTTAAACAAGTTTTAAAAAGAAATAGGTGTGAAACATTTGGGTAGACTCTTTTCTTAACAAGACTCACAGATCATAACGAATCTAGGCATCAGAATTAAAATCAAGTAGTTGTAGGCATCAAATCGTAGCTAATTGTAGAAAAAGCCAAGACAGATAGTCCGACTGAGTGAGAGGCAAATCTGGCATAAGCCCTTATTAGGATTGTATAACAATGATGCCAGTTCATTTGTTGAAAGATAAGTCTATCTATCATCCGTCCCTTTGTCATTCCTAGGGAAGAATTAAGGAATGAAAGAATTGGACTGATTTCAGGTTGATGCGTGACGGACAATGTCCACTGGACTTGTATGCAAAATCTGGGACTGAATTTGCTTGGACTCAAGGGCGAACAAGTGAAACCTAAGCATAATAGGCTTGGCCGCTTGTAGTCTAAAGGTGGATTACCTTATCATAGGATTGACACTTGACCAGTAATGGTTGAATATTATAATACCAGAAGGTTTTTTTTTGTAAAGAAACCCGACAAGCTACGGTAATGCTTTGTTGCTAGGTGTATCCCTGCAGAAACTTCCCTCGGAAAGTTCTCATGGTATTGATATTTCTCATGGGTTCTCATGGGTTGATATTTTCTGCGGGGGAAAGTTCCCCCGCAGAAAATATCAACCCATCCATCTTGAAAATACCCCCTTGAAAACTCTTCCTCCTAAAAATTCCCGTATGGAAAATTGAGCTGCCAAAAGGAAAGTGAGACAAATAAAAATACTGAAGAAAAGAATTAGTTTGGAATGTTCTATCTATATTCCAAAAATAGGTCGAATATAAAGCGCACGGAGGTAACAAGCTGGGACTAAGAATTACGAGTAATTACGAACCATGGACTTGGTCTGGTACTGATAACTATAGTACATCATGCACGTTCAACCTTTGCGATTGAGAACACGTCCCTTAGGCGTATACCAGGAAGCGATCCCGTTTAAAGTACTTTTAAGGGACATATACAGTGACTGATTTAGGTCTGGGGAGGGGGCAGATTTTCCCCAGTTTTTCTAACATTAGGTATTGAATTCTTTATATCCCTTTTTTATACTCCTATTAAGGTACCTTGCCCCCTAAGCTCATTAGACTTAAAACCGCTACTGGACACACATATGTATTTTCAAATTTAATTTAAATGAAATAGCATGCAGTCAAACTTTAAGTCGGAACCGTGTAAGTTTAAAATTGAATGAACTCCTTGTCAAACAGTTCGTGGTAACGAACTGTAGCAAGGAGCGACCCGGCTCTATAGTAACCGTAACGCTAAAAAACGGAATTTTGATACCAATAGTCACATCAAAAGAATCGTATTTTAATGCTGATTTTAAATATATAAGTTTCATAAAGTTTAGTCATACCCATCAAAAGTTACGAGCCTGAGAATATTTGCCTTATTTTAGAAAATAGGGGGAAACATCCCCTAAAAGTAATACAATCTTAACAAATCTCCCACCATCAGATTCAGCTTATCAGAGAACCCCATAGTAGAAGTTTCAAGTCCCTATCTACAAAAATGTGGAATTTCGCATTTTTTGCCACATGACAGATCACGGATGCGTGTTTATTTGTTTTTTGTTGTTTTTTTTCTCAGGGGTGATCGTATCAACCCAGTGGTCCTAGAATGTCACGAGAGGATTCTTTCTAACTGAAATTAAAAGCTCTAGTGCCCTTTTTAAGCGACCAAAAAAATTGGAGGGCACCTAGGCCCCCTCCCACGCTCATTTTTTCCCCAAAGTCACCGGAGCAAAACTCTGAGATAGCCATTTTATTCACTATAGTCGAAAAACCTAATAACTATGTCTTTGGGGACGACTTACTCCCCCGCAGTCCCCGTGGGAGGGGCTGCAAGTTACAAACTTTGACCGTTGTTTGCATATACTAATGGCTATTGGGAAGTGTACAGACGTTTTCAGGGGAATTTTTTTGGTTTGAGGGGGAAGGGGGAGAAATTGATGGGGGCTTATGTGGGAAGATCTTTCCATGGAGAAATTTGTCATGGGGGAAGAGAATTTCAATGAAGGAGGCGCAGGACTTTCTAATGTTATTTGAATGAAAAACAATAAATATATAATAAAAAATGCAAAAATAAATATGAAAAGTTATTTTAGCTGAAAGTAAGGAGCAGCATTAAAACTAAAAGCTAAAAGAAATTATTACGCATATAAGGGGTTCACCTCCTCGTAATACCTCACTTTTTATGCTTAAGTATTTTTAGTAATTTCAACTATTTATTCTTCAGCCTTTGTGATTCAGGGGTCATTCTTAAGGAATTGGGACAAAATTCAAGTTTTAGTGTAAAGAGCGAGGTATTGACGAGGGGGTGAACCCCTTCATATACGTAATAAAAATATACAAATATAGAAGTTCGTTACGTAAGTTAATTCGTAAGTTACGTTTATTTTTTACTAATGAAAACGTTCATAAAAAATTAAAAGTTCAAGTTGCCTTTTTAAGTAATCAAAAAATCGGAGGGTAACTAGGCCTCCTCCCCACTCCTTTTCTCAAAATCCTCCGATTAAAACTATGAGAAAGCCATTTAACCGAAAAAAAAAAAAAAAATGCAAATTTCGTTTTAATTATTTGTGTGCGGAGAGCCAAAATCAAAACATGCATTAATTCAAAAGCGTTCAGAAATTAAATAAAATAGAACAAGTTTTATTAACTGAAAGTAAGGAGCGACATTAAAACTTAGAACGAACAGAAATTACTCCGTATATGAATGGGGCTTCTCCTCCTCAACGCCCCGCTCTTTACGCTAAAGTTTTTTACTGTTTTAAAAAGTAGGGTTAAGAGAGAGAGTCAAACTTTAGCATAAAAAGCGGGGCGTTGAGGAGGAGAAGCCCCTTTCATATACGGAGTAATTTCTGTTCGCTTTAAGTTTTAATGTCGCTTACTTTCAGTTAAAATAAACTTTTTTTTTATTTAATTCCAAACAAGGAAGCAATAGTTCAAGCGAAGAAAGTTTTCAAAAAGTCATCAAACAATGTCCATAAGAAGGTATTATTAAACTTGCCAAAATTAAATAAGTATCTACTAATATTACTTCGCAAAATCCTTAAAATCAAAAGAGTAAGTTCCACATACATTTTCTTGTGGGGAGGTACAGAGGCTAACTGAATGACAACAGAACTCATTTAGCCCAGTTCACATTTAACGATTTCCAAGAGCTTCCAGATGTTCAGATGGTGGTAGCTAATGTACCCTTGCGCCCGAGAGTGTCAGGTCTCCTCAAAATTATTAGTTTGTGGGAGGCTCTGACCGTGTCACCTCTGGGTATTCCATAGGTCAGGATAAAATGGGGAGAGGGCTTGACCCTTTGGCTCTTTCCTAGACGACCTAAATAGATGTCCTCAAAGCAGTCCGTTAGCCCAGTAAAATCCTTGCCAAGATTCTATTGGAGATCTTTGAAAGCTGGCGCAGCCTCGCTAATCAAACAGTTCGTGGTAACGAACTGTAGTAAGGAGCGACCCAGCTCAATAGTAAACGAAACTCTAAAAAACGGAATTTTGATGCTAAAAGATACATCAAAGGAATCGAATGTTCATGCTGATTCTAAATATATAAGTTTCAATTAATTTAGTCTTTGTCTTCAAAAGTTACGAGCCTGAGAAAATCTGCCTTATTTTGGAAAATAGGGGGAAACATCCCCTAAAAGTCATAGAATCTTAACGAAAATCACACCATAGCATTCGGCGTATTAGAGAACCCTATAGCAAAAATTTCAAGCTCCTATCTAAAAAAATGTGGAATTTCGTATTTATTGCCACAAGACAAATCACGGGTGCGTGTTTATTTGTTTTTTTTTTGTTTTTTTTTCTTTTCCCCAGGGGTCATCGTATCGACAAGGTGGTCCTAGAGTGTCGCAAGAGGGCTCATTCTTATGGAAATGAAAAGTTCTAGTGCCCTTTTTAAGTGATCAAAAAAATTGGAGGGCACCTAGGCCCCCTCCCACGCTCATTTTTTCTAAAAGTCAACGGATTAAAACTTTGAGACAGCCATTTTGTTCCACATAGTCAAAAACCATAATAACTATGTCTTTGGGAATGACTTACTCCCCCACAATCCCTGGGGGAGGGGCTGCAAGTTACAAACTTTGACCAGTGTATACATATAGTAATGGTTATTGGGAAGTGTACAGACGTTTTCAGGGGGATTGTTTGGTTTGGGGGTGGGGTTGATGGGAGGGGGCTATGTGGGAGGATCTTTACTTGGAGGAATATGTCATGGGGGAACAAAAATTCAATGAAAAAGGCGCAGGATTTTCTAGCATTACTATAAAAAAACAATGAAAAAATAAACATGAAAACATTTTTTCAATTGAAAGTAAGGAATAGCATTGAAATTTAAAACGAACAGAGATTATTACGCATATGAGGGGCTCTAAAAATACTTTAGCATAAAGAGCGAGGTATTTAGGAGGAGATAAATACCTCGCTCTTTATGCTAAAGTATTTTTAGTAATTTCAACTATTTATTCTACGGCCTTTTTGATTCAGGGGTCATTCTTAAAGAATTGGGACAAAACTTACAGTTTAGTGTAAAGAGCGAGGTATTAACGAGGGTACAAACCCCCTCGTACACATAATAAAAATGTAAGAAAATAAAAGTTTGTTACGTAAGTTAATTCTCAAGTTACGCATATTTTTTACTAATAAAAATGTTCGTTAAAAATTAAAAGTTCTATTAGCCTTTTTAAGTAACCGAAAAATTGGAGGGCAGCTAGGCCTGCTTCCCCACCCCTTATTTCTCAAAATCGTCTGATCAGAACTAAGAGAAAGCCATTTAGCTCAGCTTCAAAATATACCTTTACTGACCGGGGAGAGGGTGGGTTCTATGGTTATGATGTCTTCCAACTAACGGGTATATGAGGCCTAGAATTTATTAGATGGGTGGATGAAAATACAAGGGATGGTGTTACTATCAAGAAGATAGTGAAAGGTGTAAAGCTGATGAAAGAGCCGTTGAGTGATTTGGGGAGTCCCATCTATTGACCAGTGATTACCTGCAGATAGTATCCGGCTTTCCCTGGGTCCCAAAAATAAGCAAATGATGAGAATCCCTTACACCACTGTCAAAGTTCAGGAAATTCTTCCCGTTGTCAAGTTCCCTGAAATTGTCAGGTTTCGGAAAGGGGATACTTTGAGGGAGAGTTTTAACAGGATATTCAGTGGAGGGATATGCTGAAGCCCAATGCTTTAATTATATGACTGTCACGAGATAGAACGAGCAGAATTCTTACTTCAAATCAAGCAAAAAAAGGGGAAAAAACAAAACTGAGAACAATATAGTAGAGTAAACAAACAATGATAAAAGAAACATTGAAAGTGGAGAATGAGGATGTTTTAAAAATAGAATTCAGACTAGAGTTACTTAATATAAAATTTTATGTGGCTAAGAATCCCGACAAGACATGATAGTACTTTATTCAAATGGCTATCAAGAGCTACTGTGATCTAGATTCGAGCTTCAATTCTAGGTAACAGAAGAAGAAGAAAAACTACAACCTATCAAATAAAGAAGATGATAAAAATACGAAAAAAATAAAGAAGAATGAAGTATCAATAAGAAAATCCATAGAGCTGCATATTAGGTTATATTAGTCTCTTTCGCTTGTCTCACAGGACTTTATTTAGAGCAGGAGTAAATTCTTTAAATAATTCAAAACCAAAAACTTTTCCCGAGATTTCTGACACTTCTTCAACAAATTATTAAATCCAGGTTGTTCTTTATTGTAGCGCCCAATAACCACGGTATTCTGCTTCACTAAGGTACATATTTCCAAAATTAGCGCTCCTCTCAATGCTAACCTCTGGGTTTAGAAGGACAACATCTTATGAACGTTCTTTGCGATTAGGTATCCAGAGCTGGTTACTTAATACCACAGTTTGCTCTTTGACTTCGAACTTTGAAGGTACAAGTCCATCTTTGAGCTTAGGAGAACAGAAGGCAGGTAGAGAGGAAGGGCTTTCAATTTTATCCAGTCCTAAAATCTTCAGGTTTATGTGACTTCTTCTGTGCCTCCTTATTTTTCCCATTTAATTCGTCCCCTTTTTGTGTTTTTTTTTTTCAAAATTGTACCAGCACTGAAAAAATTTTGAATGGATTTTTGAAAATAAACAACATATGTGTGCTTACGGGTCGTTTAAAAACCTAAGCGGTAAATGTCGTTTAGGGAAAGTTGCAACAATTTTCACTTTACCCCAGTTTGCTCATCAACTATAACTTTTGCAAGGAATGTGCCGTAGAATCACGCTGTTAAGCACCAAATTAGTTTTCGGCATCTTTTAACTAACAATGATATGCAGCTCTTCATTACATCAGTTTATGACTGATCTGGCTATTGATCAAAGTCAAAAATGAGATAATGGTTCTGCTACACATTTAAGCAACTCCACTTAATAGGCTTTTTATTTTAAAGCTGATTGGGGCAGGTCAATCAATATTGGAGGATACGCGTTGCAGATAATTTCTTGATATGATTAAATAAAAAAAATCTATTTTTTTTTTAACTGAAAGTAAGGAGCGACATTAAAACTTAAAACGAACAAAAATTACTCCATATATGAAATGGGTTGTCCCCTCCGCAATCCCTCCCTCTTTACACTAAAGTTTTTAATTGTTTTAAAAAGTAGGATTGTGGCAAAGAGTCAAACTTTAGCGTAAAGAGCGAGGGATTGCGAAGGGGACAACCCATTTCATTTACGGAGTAATTTCTGTTTGTTTTAAGTTTTAATGTCGCTCCTTACTTTCAGTTAAAAAAAACTAGATTTTTTTATTTTATTTCTGAACGTTTTTGAATTAATGCATGTTTGATTTTGGCTCTCCGCACATAAATTATTAAAATGAAGTTTGCATATTAATTCTTTTTTTGGCTAAATGGCTATCTCTTACTTTTGATCAGACGATTTTGAGAAATAAGGGGTGGGGAAGGAGGCCTAATTGCCCTCCAATTTTTCGGTTACTTAAAAAGGCAACTAGAACTTATAATTTTTAACGAACGTTTGTATGAGTAAAAATATATGTAACTTAAGAATTAACTTACGTAACAAACTTTTATATTCTTATATTTTTATTATGAATATGAGGGGTTTTGTCCCCTCGTTAATCCCTCGCTCTTTACACTAAATCTTAAGTTTTGTCCCAATTCTTTGAGAATGATCCCTGAATCAGAAAGGCCGTAGAATAAATAGTTGAAATTACTAGAAATACTTTAACATAAAGAGCGAGGTATTTATCTATTCCTAAATACCTAGCTCTTTATGCTAAAAATTTTTAAGAACCCCTCATATGCGTAATAATCTCTGTTCGTTTTATGTTTTAATGCTACTCCTTACCTTCAATTGAAAAAAACTTTTTCAATTTTATTTTTTTATGTTTTTTTTATAGTAATGCTAGAAAATCCCACGCCCTGTTCATTGAATTTCTCTTCCCCCATGACATATTCTTCCAAGGACAGATCCTCCCATATATCCCCCTCCCCTCAACCCAACCTCCAAACCAAAAAATTTCTCCTGAAAACGTCTGTGCACTTCCCAATAACCATTACTGTATGTAATGGTCAAAGTTTGTAACTTGCAGCCCCTCCCCCAGGGACTGTGGGGGAGTAATTCATCCCCAAAGACATAGTTATTATGGTTTTTAACTACGCGGAACAAAATGGCTATCTCAAAATTTTGATCCGTTGACTTTGGGAAAAATGAGCGTGGGAGGGGTTCTAGGTGCCCTCCAATTTTTTGGTCACTTAAAAAGGACACTAGAACTCTTCATTTCCGTTAGAATGAGCCCTCTTGTGACATTCTAGGACCACTTGGTCGATACGATGACCCCTGGGGAAAAAAAAAACAACAAATAAACACGTACCCGTGATCTGTCTTCTGGCAAAAAATACGAAATTCCATATTTTTGTAGATAGGAGCTTGAAATTTTCGTTATAGGGTTCTCTGATGCGCTGAATGCGATGGTGTGATTTTCGTTAAGATTTTATGACTTTTAGGGAGTATTTCCCCCTATTTTCCAAAATAAGGCAAATTTTCTCAGGCTCGTAACTTTTGATGACAAAAACTATATTTGATGAAACTTATATATTTAAAACCAACATGGAAATTTGATTCTTTTGATGTATCTTTTAGCATCAAAATTTTGTTTTTTAGATTTTCGTTTACTATTGACCCGGTTCGCTCCTTACTACAGTTCGTTACCACGAACTGTTTGATCAAGCTACAAGTACCATGTGGCATCTTTTTCAAGTGAGAATAGAGCCGAACCGGTTACCCCCATCCCCCAGATTTGGCTCTGTCTGGGGTACAAGACTCTTAGCTACAATAATATTTCAGTATGTCAGGGTAACCTGTTTTTCTTATGAAAATTGCTGCTCCAAAGTTTTCATTCTCAATCTTACCTCCAAGTAGTGGAATCACAGGTCAAAAAAAAGAACTAGGTAGCAAAAGCGGCAATTTCGGTTGCATTTTTTGCAATCTCTGCGACACTTTGTATATCCTCAGCTCTTTATGTTCAATTTTGGCAAAAAAAAACAAAGAAGAAAAAAGAATACGATAACAACTAGGTAGAAACAGACGAAGCGTTCTTCATTTTCATGATAGTAAAAATAAGGATATGTAACTTTTGTAGTTACAAAAATAAAAATAAATGTTAATGGAATTTATTTGCTGATAGTCAATAATTTATTTGCTGATGGTCAATATTTTTTTAAATCCAAAATGGAATAAGCTTTTACATGCCAAGTGCTTTAATTGTTGCACAAACCACAATTAAATTATTTGTGGTTCTCTTTATTTTTTATTACTAGGCTGATGATCCGACTGTATTAGCTTTTGTTTATGGTTCAGGAGTTTAAGAATTCTTGAAGCTTCTCTATGCCATTCTGGCAATACCAACCTTTTTTATTTTATTTCTCATCATATTAATCTTGAATTAATGTTTTACCTTGTTCAAAAAAATTATAAAACTTTTTAGATTTTTTAGATTTGTTTTTATTTTTCTCTATTTTGAGTGGGGTTGATTGAGTCCATTCAATTTATTTCATCTTTTTATTTTTTACCCTCATATTTCACTTTCCCTCTCTTTGAATTATTGAGCAAGTGACTCCTATTTTTCCCCCTCCTGTACAGGCCAAGGAGCCTTTATGTGAATGGTATATTCACATATACCATTCAATCAGCTGGGTATCCAGCTGATTGACCGTATTACAAACAGTTGGCTGTACGAAAAGTGCAGTTCAATCCTGCTTTCTACGGCTGTAATGAGAGAAAGGTTGGCTTGTGCACGTGATGTGAATGAAGGATGATTACTGAAGATTGTCCTTTTCTACCAACCTTGTGGGGCTTAACAAAAAGCATGTTGTTCTCAGTTGGGGTTGGAGGGTGGTGTAAGGAAAAAATTAACAGAAAGGGGAACTTTCTGGGAGGGTGTAAAGAGTGAGGCTTTGATGGTTTTGATTGGAGGATGAACGCACGCAGCTGTCTTGACTTTTGGTGACTCGGTGCTGCGATGAGTTGTTAGCAGTAGTAGTACTTTATTAAAATACGTATATGAAGACACTGTTTCCTTCGGGCTGTTTGGATAATTTGCAGATCTTGCCCCTGGAAGTGTACGCATGATAACGCTCTTGATGCTGTATTTGATTTTGGATATTCCAATCGCTGTGATTAAATGACAATCATAAAATTTGATTTGACACCAGGTAGAGCCTCAGGAGTACCCACGTACGCTTGGAGTCTTTCTGGAGACTCCCCTTCAATCGTCTTTATTTTCATTATGGTCCTAGAACTTTCAATTTTTGCTTTATTTAGCCCTCATACAAGTTTCCACGACCATCCATGAAACAAAAAGTCAAGAGAGAGACACTGCCCTTTACTAAATCTACATAAAATATGTGTCTACATAGTCCTGACTACGATTTTAAGTTACTCATGATTTTTCCTAGCTCTTAAGCAACCGAAATCACCAGCTTTCATGTGGGTTCCGGTGAAAATTTAAGAAATAAAGAAAGAGAAAATAGAGCTCAAATCTAGAAAAGAATGCCTGGCAAAATTATTTGATGTTTTACCTATTCTACACATGACATTCTTATTAAGAGCAGTTGCTATGTTCAACAAGGGTGTAGTACGGAATTATTCCTTAATACGGAATAGGGGAATGATAGATTTATGGGGGAGAGGTTATTATAGCTATAAAACAAAAGAAATCGATATTTCGGAGAGCAAAGGGGCTTTGTACCCCTTCCACCAAAAAATCTCCCCTTGTCTGTGTCACTGACTTGCTAACTATCAATTACCGGACAATGTTTCCACAAAAAGGGGTACTTCCTTTCTTTATGCAAATTTTCACACTGATGTTGTTCTTGATTGACAACTCGTATCTTAATAAAAGCTACATATTTAGAATCAGTGGGAGGGCTGGCTAAAATCTTATTTTACATTGCACGATCCTGGCCTTTCTCCTACAAGGAAGCAATGAAAAAACAGTCAATATAGTTTGCGTAATCTCTGATCAGACACTCCCTTGTTTCATTTCTAAAGTGGGAGCAACTTTTCAATCATGTTCAATGGTTATTCGTACACAAACGAAATTACAAGCATTGCGGCTTATTGTTTGTTTACATGTGAATTGACTGACCAATGTTTAACAAAGATTTGACAGAAGTTAATTATTAAAGAGATACTGTTTGCACTTCAAATTACTCTGATTTAAAATTTTGCCCACAACTCGATTTCAGACAGCACAACTCGTTACCCAGCAACCTCCTCGTAACTCAAAACCCACATGGCACTCACACAAATAAGAGCCCCACAGTCACCCTCAACAAATCTCAACCATACTTGTAATTAAATACTCTTTCTCTTAGCTCTACTTTTTAAAAAAGGAAAAAACTTTAGTGTAAAGAGCGGGGCGTTGAGGAAGAAAAGCCCCTTTCATATACGGAGTAATTTCTGTTCGTTTTAAGTTTTAATGTCGCTCCTTACTTTCATTTGAAAAAACTTGTTTTTTTTTAAATTTAATTTCTGGGCATTTTTTAATTCATGCATGTTTTGATCTTGGCTCTCCGCACATAAATAATAAAAATTTTCTTTTTGGCTAAATGGCTTTCTCAAAGTTTTAATCGGAAGATTTTGAGAAAAAAGGAGAGAGGGAGGAAGCCTAGCTGCCCTCTAATTTTTGATTACTTAAAAAGGAAACTATAACTTTTAATTGTTTTACGAACATTTTCATTAGTGAAAAATATACGTAATTTACGAATTAACTTACGTAACGAACTTCTATATTCGTATATTTTTATTGCGCATATGAGGGAGTTCACCCCTCGTCGATACCTCGCTCTTTACACTAAAGCTTACATTCTGTCCCAATTCCTTAAGAATGACCCTTGAATCACAAAGGCCGCAGAATAAATAGTTGACATTACTAAAAATACTTTCGCGTAAAGAGCGAGATATTACGAGGAGGTAAACCCCTCATATGAGCAATAATTTCTCCTCGTTTTAAGTTTTAATGCTGCTCCTCACTTTCAGCAGAAAAAAACTTTTCATATTTATTTTTTCCTTGTTTTTTAAATAATGCAAAAAAAATAATAATGCAAAAATCCTGCGCCCCCTTCATTGAAAGTCTCTTCCCCCATGAGAAGTTTTTCCATGGAAAGATCCTCCCGCGTAACCCCCCCCCACCTCAACTCTCCCTCCCAAGCCAAAAAAAAACTGAAAACGTCCGTACACTTCCCGGTAACCCTTACTATATGTAAACACAGGTCAAAGTTTGTAACTTGCAACCCCTCCCAGGGAGACTGCAGGGTAGTAAGTCGTCCCCAAAGACATGGTTATTAGGTTTTTTGACTATGGTAAATAAAATGCCTATCTCAGAATTTTGATCCGGTGACTTTTGGGAAAAAATGAGCATGGGAGGGGGCCTAGGTGCCCTCCAATTTTTTGGGTCACTTAAAAAGGGCACTAGAAATTTTAATTTCCGTTAGAATGAGCCCTCCCGCGACATTCTAGGACGACTGGGTCGATACGATCACCCCTGGAAAAAAAAAAAACAAAAAAAAACAAAAACAAATAAACACGCATCCGTGATTTGTCTTCTGGCAAAAAATGCGAAATTCCACATTTTTGTAGATGGGAGCTTGAAACTTCTACAATATGATTCTCTGATACGCTGAATCTGATGGTGTGATTTTCGTTAAGATTGTATGACTTTTAGGGGGTGTTTACCCCTATTTTCTAAAATGAGGCAAATTTTCTCAGGCTCGTAACTTTTGATAGGTCAGACTAATCTTAATGAAAGTTATATATTAGAAATCAGCATTAAAATGCGATTTTTTTTATGAAGCTATTGGTATCAAAATTCCATTTTTTAGAGTTTTGGTTACTATTGAGCCGGGTCACTCCTTACTACAGTTCGTTACCACGAACTGTTTGATCAAAACTGCATGTTAATAATGGGAGAATGTTTTTACTCAAAGACCTATCCCCTGGAGCCATCTTATCACTAAAGGCATAGTTTTGAGGCTTCCGAACTATCCTGGACAAAAAGGCTGTCTCAAAGTTTCATCTAACGATTTTGGGGGGGAAAGAACGTGGAGGAGGGCTAGTTACGCTTTATTTTTCGTCACTTAAAAGGGGCAGTAGAACTTTTTATTTCCGTTCAAGGAGCCTTCTATCGATGTCCTAGGACCATTGGTTCGATACGAACAACCCTGGGAAAAGAAAAGAAAAACGAAAAAACAAATGAACACACATGTGTGATCTTTCTTCTGGCAAAAAAACAAAAAACAAAAACAACAACAGAATCCCACATTTTTGCAGACATGAGTTTAAAACCCCTACAACTGGGTGTTATGGTATGATTTTTAAGAAAATCCTTTGACTTTTAGGTGATATTTCCCCCTTTTTTTAAAAAATCAGGCAAATTTTCTAAGGCTCGTAGTTTTTTGTGGGTAACACTAAGCTTAGTAAATCTTACATGTCTGGAATCAACATAATAAGCCAATTCCTTTGATATATCTATTGATATCAAAATTCTCTCTGTTAGAGTTTCGGTTACTACTGAGCCGTGTTGTTCCTTACTTACAGTTCGTAACCTTGACCTGTTTGATAACACTACCGTGGACAGAGTATTTTTGCTAATTTCAGTACAGACGACTGCTGAAACAGATTGACTGCTATCAAGGACTTTGGAATCAATCTTATAGTAGAAGTAAATGGGAAGAAGTTATAGTAGAAGTAAATGGGAAACAAAATTGCTGAAAAAGTGAGATCGTCCCACAAGCACGATGTAATGAGTACTTATGCCACAACCAGTTCAATGTATTTGCGTTCTAAATAAAACCCCATCTCAGGGTGTCTTGACGTGCTCCCAGCTAGACACGACAACGTTTATTGCATAGATAATATAGTATTAAAGAAGGCCGAAGTCAAAGAACGGTAACTACATGTTGTGTTTCATAAATGGTGTTTGATTTCCATCAAGGTATTTAAGGATTTATTTAATTATCTGTGTAAAAATAAGAGACTAAAAACTTAATGCGAGCATCTAAAAGTTAAACACAGTATATTGAAATTGCTTAGCCATTAGATTCACTCGCTGGCTAGCCTGACCACTCATTGGCCAATTTACTAAACTTTTGAAATTTCTGGTTTTTCAAAATTTTTCCAATTTTTGAACAACCTTCAATGGATAAACCTCGGGTGTTTCCTGGGTTGAGAGTTGGAAATAAGCCATTTTTAAGTTCTCGTATAGTAGCTGTATATACTACGGCAAAAATATACTATATTTGTGTTTTTAAAGCATCACTTGGATTTATTTAAAAGATTAGCTCTATTCTCTAAAATAAAATCTTAGGCTATTAATGGAATAAAAGTCCAGATAGGACAATTACTTTGGCAGTTTTTATTGATACAAACATGATTTTCAAACAATTTTTGTTGGAATTTGAGATTGCAATTAGCCAAATAGTAAAATAAAACATTTAACTAAACAATCTACATAACCCACTCATAAATCTACCCCTACGAGGTTTCTCTCCCTATATATCATACTACTTTAGCACAGCAATTTGCCTTATGTATTCTTTTATTTAGCCTGAGGCTATTCCCTTTGGTGCAGTTCCAAAAATAAATATTTCAGAAAAATAAGGTGTTCCAAATTTTGGTCGGATCAGCTACCGTATGCTCGGTGTAGGCAGTGAATGAGCCTTCATCAGGGCAACCACTGCTGACTGTGTTTTGTTTATGTTGTAATTTACGCTAAAATTTTCAATTAATGATTTCAATAACCTGAAATACCCTTCCCCTTGGCATCACTTGGGAGGAAGATTTACAGATTTAACCCAATCTAGGGCTTGAACCAAACCTGGTCATGGACCAAGTGGGTAATTATACGGAAACTAGCCAAAGAACTTGTCGGAAGATAGGCATAAAGAAGGTGGAACCATGACGGATACCCTTTTGTGAGAAACGAGAAAACAATTTTTGCCCCTTCCCCCAACATTAAACTTGAAGTCCCCTTACAACCCTCCAAAAAATCTTCTGAAAGTTCCTACCTAATCTTCCAGTCGTGAGGCGAGACAGAAGAGTATTATTTATACTACACCTCAAGATTTTCATTAAAGCTACCGGCCGTACAATGGGAGATACTCGACAAGCTTCAGTTACCCGTTGTAGAACGTGACACAGTTAGAACTGAAGATTAATGATGCATAGGCCAATATATATGTAAACTCACAGTACTTGGTGTTTAAAAAATTAAGATCAGGATATTACGAGTAATTAGGGTACTTATGTGGCATACAGTATACACTCGAGAATTTGTATCGCAAACATTAAACTCGGTTTTCACAATGACAGTTAGCTTCGGCTCGATGGGAAACTTATAGCTATATTATATTATATAAATTATATTATATAATTATATTATATATATATATATATTAATATATTTTATAATATATATTATATATATTAAATTATATTATATATATTATATAAATTATAGCTATAATTTAATTACATATTCAATTGGTATTTCGCTTAGGTTATGTTAGGTTAGTTAAGTTACATATTTAGTATAATGCACTCTGCGCCCCTCCCCCATTCCTTAATTATTTGTTACAGTTTTTATAATTTGTTGCTCAAGTGTTATATTTTCATCATATTTTGTTTTATTTCATTAGCATTAACCAAACTTGACATCTCGACTGTGTATTGTATAATACATAAATACCGTAATTAGCAAGCCCTAATAAGTAATTAGTATATTAGTAAACAAGTAAATTGGCATGGTAAGCCTTAATAAGTTATTTACAAGCAACTTAACTCATACTCATACTGACTGGACACTATATTGACCTCTTTCTCCGAAATCTTCAAATATAATCAAACAGTTCGTGGTAACGAACTGTAGTAAGGAGCGATCCGGCTCAATAGGAACCAAAACTCTAAAAAATTGAATTTTGATATCAATAGCTACATCAAAAGAATCGCATTTTAATGCTGATTTTAAATATATAAGTTTCATCAAGTTTAGTCTTAGCCATCAAAAGTTACGAGCCTTAGAAAATTTGCCTTATTTAGGAAAATAGGGGGAATCACCCCTTAAAAGTCGTAGGATCTTAACGAAAATGACACCATCAAATTCAGCGTATCAGAGAACCCTACTGTGGAAGTTTCAAGCTCCTATCTACAAAAATGTGGAATTTTGCATTTTTTGCCAGAAGACGAATCACGGGTGCGTGTTTATTTGTTTGTTTTTTTTTTTTTTTTTTTCCCCAGGGGTCATCGTATCGACCAAGTGGTCCTAGAATGTCACAAGAGGGCTCATTCTAACGGAAATGAAAAGTTCTAGTGCCCTTTTTAAGTGACCAAAAAAATTGGAGGGCATCTAGGCCCCCTCCCACGCTCATTTTTTTCCCAAAGTCAACGGATCAAAATTTTGAGATAGCCATTTTGTTTAGCATAGTCGAAAATCATAATAACTATGTTTTTGGGGATGACTTACTCCCCCACAGTCCCTGGGGGAGGGGTTGCAAGTTACAAACTTCAACCAGTGTTTACATATAATAATGGTTATTGGGAAGTGTACAGACGTTTTCAGGGTTTTTTTTTTGGTTTTGGGGGTAGGGTTGAGGGAGGGGGCTATGTGGGAGGATCTTTCCTTGGAGAAATATGCCATGGGGGAAAAAATTCAATGAAAAGGGCGTAGGACGAATGTGGTCACGTTAGAAAAAAACGTCAAATTAAGAGCTTAACATACAATGCTGGGTGTTCGGAGCCTCTCTATTATGGAGTATAATTTGAAAATAACACAACTATACGAGCGATAAAACATATATACCACAACCATAACTCAACTAACGAAAGAACTGCTAAGAGATAACACAACTATAAAGCGAAAACAGGTGAAAACTAACGGGAAAATAAACGAACTAAGAGGTGGAAGGGGCCCAGAGAAAAAATATAATCCTTTTTCAATTTTGAGCCTAACTTCCGCAAAGGAGTAATAATGTCAGAAGCCCCGAAATACCGAATTATTTTCTTTTCAAACAGTTCGTGGTAAGGAACTGTAGTAAGGGGCGACCCGGCTCAATAGTAAACGAAATTCTAAAAAACGGAATTTTGATGCTAAAAGATACATCAAAAGAATCGAATTTTTACGCTGATTCTAAATATATAAGTTTCAATTAATTTAGTCTTCGTCATCAAAAGTTACGAGCCTGAGAAAATTTGTCCTATTTTGGAAAAAAGGGGGAAACATCCCCTAAAAGTCATAGAATCTTAACGAAAATCACACTATCGCATTCGGTATATCAGAGAACTCTATAGCAATAATTTCAAGCTCCTATCTAAAAAAAGTGGAATTTTGTATTTCTTGCCAGAAGACAAATCACGGGTGCGTGTTTATTTGTTTTTTTTTGTTTTTTTTCCCAGGGGTCATTTTATCGACCAAGTGGTCCTAGAATGTCGCGAGAGGGCTTATTCTAACGGAAATGAAAAGTTCTAGTGTCCTTTTTAAGTGACCAAAAAAATTGGAGGGCAAATAGGCCCCCTCCCATGCTCATTTTTTTCCAAAAGTCAACAGATTAAAATTTTAAGATAGCCATTTTGTTCAGCATAGTCGAAAACCATAATAACTATGTCTTTGGGAATGACTTACTCCCCCACAATCCCTGAAGGAGGGGCTGCAAGTTACAAACTTTGACCAATGTTTACATATAGTAATGGTTATTGGGAAGTGTACAGACGTTTTCATGGGGATTTTTTGGTTTGGGGGGTGGGGTTGATGGGAGAGGGCTTTGTGGGAGGATCTTTCCTTTGAGGAATATGTCATGGGGGAAGAAAAATTCAATGAAAAGGGCGCAGGATTTTCTAGCATTACTATAAAAAAACAATGAAAAAATAAACATGAAAACTTTTTTTCAAATGAAAGTAAGGAATAGCATTGAAATTTAAAACGAACAGAGATTATTACGCATATGAAGGGTTCTAAAAATACTTTAGCATAAAGAGCGAGGTATTTAGGAGGGTACAAACCCCCTCGTACACATAATAAAAATATAAGAATATAAAAGTTTGTTACGTAAGTTAATTCTTAAGTTACGTATATTTTTTACTAATAAAAACGTTCGTTGAATATTAAAAGTTCTAGTAGCCTTTTTAAGTAACCGAAAAATTGGAGGGCAGCTAGGCCTCCTTCCCCACCCCTTATTTCTCAAAATCGTCTGATCAAAACTAAGAGAAAGCCATTTAGCCAAAAAAAAATTAATATACTAATTTCATTTCAATAATTTATGTGCGGAGAGCCAAAATCAAACATGCATTAATTCAAAAACGTTCAGAAATTAAATAAAAAAAAACTAGTTTTTTTTAACTGAAAGTAAGGAGCGTCATTAAAACTTAAAACGAACAGAAATTACTCCGTATATGAAATGGGTTGTCCCCTCCGCAGTCCCACGCTCTTTACGCTAAAGTTTTTAATTGTTTTAAAAAGTAGAATTGTGGCAAAGAGTCAAACTTTAGCGTAAAGAGCGTGGGACTGCGGAGGGGACAACCCATTTCATATACGGAGTAATTTCTGTTCGTTTTAAGTTTTAATGACGCTCCTTACTTTCAGTTAAAAAAAACTAGTTTTTTTTATTTAATTGCATCACACAAGGATGCATATCTCAAAGCAAATTGTCTTACAAACCGGTCGTTTTATATTCTTATCCGTCTGACTGATGTCTCCTCCAATATAATGGACTGCTCGAAAAAAAAGAAAATAAATGAGATTACACGTTTAAAATATCCCAGCTTAAAATCCCCGGCTTTTCTTATAAATTATAAACATAATTTAGACAAATGATAACTATTAGCCATTTTATGAAGACGCAAGAGCCATTTTGTTCCCACAATGTTTTCGCATGCAAACTGCATTTATAATGTTTGTCAGGTTTCTCATTTTGCCAAATTTAAATTAGTTTTACTTCTAGTTGCATATGCCACATATCATCATATTTTTTCAGTTCCCTTTAATTTTTATTAGTTCGTGTTTTTTACTTTAAAGTATACAAAATTGTTATAAAAATGGGTCGTTTCAGGGGGAGCGTATGTTCGAGGGTATAGTTATCATTTAAACAATACGTTAAAAAAATATACAACATGACCTTTTCAGGCTATTAAATAAAAAAAACAAGTTTTTTTTTAACTGAAAGTAAGAAGCGACATTAAAACTTAAAACGAACAGAAATTACTTCGTATACGAAAAGGGCTGCTTCCTCATCAACGCCCCGCTCTTTACGCTAAAGTTTGATTCTTTCTCTCAACTCTTCTTTTTAAAACAGTAAAAAACTTTAGCGTAAAGAGCGGGGCGTTGATGAGGAAGCAGCCCCTTTCGTATACGAAGTAATTTCTGTTCGTTTTAAGTTTTAATGTTGCTCCATACTTTCAGTTAAAAAAACTTGTTTTTTTTAATTTAATTTCTGAACGTTTTTGAATCAATGCAAGTTTTGATTTTGGCTCTCTGCAGAGGAATAATTAAAATGAAATTTGCATATTTTTTTTTGCTAAATGGCTTTCTCATAATTTTGATCGAATGATTTTGAGAAAAAAAGAGCGGGGGAGAAAGCCTTGTTGCCCTCAGATTTTCGGTTAATCAAAAAGGCAACTAGAACTTTTAATTTTTTACGAACCTTTTTATTAGTAAAAGATATACGTAACTTATAAATTAGCTTACGTAAAGAAGTTCTGTATTCTCATGTTTTTATTACATATATGAGGGGGTTTGCCCCCTCTTCAGTACGTCGCTCTTTACACTAAAGCTTAAATTTTGTCTTTATTCATTAAGAATGACCCCTGAATCGCAAAAGCCGAAGAGTAAATAGTTGAAATTACTAAAAAATACTTTAACGTAAAGAGCGAGGTATTAGGAGGAGGCGAGCCCCTCATATGGGTAATTATTTCTGTTCGTTTTAAGTTTTAATGCTGCTCCTTACTTAAAGCTGAAAAAACTTTTTCATATTTATTTTTTCATTGTTTTTTTTTAAGTAATGCTAGTAAATCCTGCGCGCCCTTCATGGAAATTTTATTCCCCCATGACAAATTCTCCTCGATGGAAAGTTCCCCCAGCATATCCCCCTCTTCTCAACCCCTCCCCCAACCAAAAAATCCTCCTGAAAACGCCTGTAGACTTCCCAATAACCATTGCTATTTGTGAGCACTGGTCAAAGTTTGTAACTTGTAGCCCCTCCCACGAGGACTGTGGGGGAGTAAGTCGTCTCCAAAGACATAGTTATAAAATTTTTCGACTACGATGAATAAAATGGCTATCTCAGAATTTTGATCCGTTGACTTTGGGAAAATAATTAGCGTGGGAGGGGGCCTAGCTGCCCTCCAATTTTTTTGGTCACTTAAAAAGGACACTAGAACTTTTCATTTCCGTTAGGGACAACTGGGGATACGTTATAGGACAACTGGGTCGATACGATCACCCCTGGGAAAAAAAAAACAACAAAAAAACAAATAAACGTGCATCCGTGATCTGCCTTCTGGCAAAAAATACAATATTCCACATTTTTGTAGATATGAGCTTGAAACTTCTACAGTAGGGTTCTCTGATACGTGGAATCTGATGGTACGAATTTCGTTAAGATTCTATGACTTTTAGGGGGTGTTTCCCCCTATTTTCTAAAATAGCGCAAATTTTCTCAGGCTCGTAACTTTCGATGGGTAAGACTAAACTTGATGAAACTTGTATATTTAAAATCAGCATTAAAATGCGATTCTTCTGATGTAGCTATTGGTATCAAAATTTCATTTTTAAGAATTTTTGGTTACTATTGAGCCGGGTCGCTCCGTACTACAGTTCCTTACTTACTTACTTCCGTTACCACGAACGGTTTGATAGGAATATTTTGTGAAGGTTAGAAATCCAAAAACTTAAAAATAGATGAATCATATAGAAGAATGAAAATTTTTAGGATAAGTCGTAAAAATTTAGAGGAAAGAGCGAGGGTCAAGAAAATACATCCTCTGCATAGATTCCTCTCTATCAAACAGTTCGTGGTAACGAACTGTAGTAAGAAGCGACCCGACTCAATAGTAAATGAAACTAAAAAAAACAGAATTTTGATGCTAAAAGATACATCAAAAGAATCAAATTTTCATGCTGATTTTAAATATATAAGTTTCATCCAATTTAGTCTTTGTCATCAACAGTTACGAGCCTGAGAAAATTTGCCTTATTTAGGAAAATAGGGAGAAACACCCCCTAAAAGTCATAGAATCACACCATCGCACTCAGCGTATCAGAGAACCCTAAATCAAAGCTCCTATCTACAAAAATGTGGAATTTCGTATTTTTTGCCAAAAGACAGATCACGGGTGCGTGTTTATTTTATTTTATTTTTTTCCCAGGGGTCATCGTGTCGACTAAGTAGTCCTAGAATGTCGCAATAGGGCTCATTCCAGCGGAAATGAAAAGTTCAAGTGCCCTTAGTGACCAAAAAATTGGAAGGCACCTAGGCCCCCTCCCACGCTCATTGTTTTCCCAAAGTCAACGGATCCAAATTTCGAGATAGCCATTTTGTTCCGCATAGTCGAAAACCATAATGACTATGTCTTTGGGGATGAATTACGCCCCCACAGTCCCTAGGGGAGGGGTGCAAGTTACAAAACTTTGACCAGTGTTTACATACAGTAATAGTTATTGGGAAATGTACAGACGTTTTCAGGGGGAATTCTTTGGTTTTGGGATGGGGTTGAGGGGAGGGGGATATGTGGAAAAACTTTTCCTTGAAGGAATATGTCATGGGGGACGAGAAATTCAATGAAAAGGGGGCGGGATTTTCTAGCATTACTATAAAAAAAAACAATGAAAAAATAAACATAAAACAGTTTTTTCAATTGAAAGTAAGGAGTAGCATTAAATCTTAAAACGAACAGAGATTATTACGCATACGAGGGGTTCTAAAAATACTTTAGCATAAAGAGTGAGGTATTTAGGAGGAGATAAATGCCTCGCTCTTTGTGCTAAAGTATTTTTAGTAATTTCAACTATTTATTCTACGGACTTTCTGATTCAGGGATCATTCTTAAAGAATTGGGACAAAACTTAAGTGACGAACGGGACACAGGGACACAACTACAACGGGGACGCCAGGGGCACAGGGGGATATATAAATGACGACGGGGACACAGGGAATGTTCGATTAGCAATCACCATCAACAAAGCTCAAGGGCAATCATTAGAATAATGAGGTATAGATCTGAATACGGTTTGTTTTTCCCATGGACAATTTTATGTTGCATGTTCAAGAGTCGGTAAACCTGACAATCTATTTATATGCACAGACAATGGGACATCGAAGAATGTTGTATATTCGCAAGTTTTACGTAGTTAAAAACATGTATATATATCTATCTATATTCACAGGTGGAACACAGAGACACAACTACAATGGCGCGTAACTAATATGGCGCGTAACGACTTACGCGCGTGGGGGGGCTTGGGGGGCGTGAAGCACCCCCACCAACTAGGTGTTGGGGTGACGCAAAGCGCCACCCCAACAGCTAGTAAAAATATAAGAATATAAAAGTTTGTTACGTAAGTTAATTCTTAAGTTACGTATATTTGTGTGCGGTGAGCCAAAATCAAACATACATGAATTCAAAAACGTCCAGAAATTAAATTTAAAAAAAAAAAAACTAGTTTTTTTAACTGAAAGTAAGGAGCGACATTAAAACTTAGAACGAACAGAAATTACTCCATATATCAAATTGGTTGTCCCCTCCGCAGTCCCTCGCTCTTTACGCTAAAGTTGAGGGATTGCGGAGGGGACAACCAATTTCATATACGGAGCAATTTCTGTTCGTTTTAAGTTTTAATGTCGCTCCTTACTTTCAGTAAAAACAAACTATTTTTTTTTTAATTTAAACAAACAGATGAATCGTATGAAGAATACAGGAGATTGCGGGAAGTTATGCAAACATATAGAGTAAAGGAAGATGAAAGGAAAATGATCCCCTATGTAAGCTTTTACAGCGTAGATTTGTTTTAAAATTATACTCGATGTAATAAATAAAGGAAATGGGGATACTGTCTTGTAAGGGGCCGCAAAAAGTTGACGTTTGGGAGGGAACCCCAAAGAAACTTGGGTTCCTTTCAAAGTGTTGGTCGTCACTCCTCCCTGTAAATAAAATAACCTTCGACTTTGGGGCGAGGGAGCAAGTGCCCCGAAGACAACCGCCCTATATCCATCCACATTTCTGGTGAAAATCTGATTTTAGTAGTAAAACCACAGCCAATGTTTTCATTTTTACGTTAAGGTTGTTCCTCTATCATCAATGAAATTTAATGCCAAAACTAGTTACAAGAAACAAAAAGGAACGAATTTCGCACAAACTCGTAAAATCAAAACGAATTGCGTTTCCTATTGATAAAAAACTGTCCGTAAAATGTTGTACCATCTACAGAGTGTCATTATCGAAGGTAAAACATAATAAGCGCAAAATCTCATTTTACAGAGTAAAGCTCAAAATTAATCGGCTAAATGGAAAAATCTGGGACATGGATACCATTAGTTGATATAGAAAAAAATAATATAGAAAATGATAAATGATAAATTATAAATAAATGATAAATGATAAAATAAATGAAAATGAAAATGATAAATGAAAAAAGATATAGAAAAAAATGATTATAAAAAAATGCAGTGATACCAAATAAAAGGAGATTATGTCCTATAATTTCATGTTAAAAAGTGTACTTTAATTCCATTGTATAATTTCTATGGCGCTTTCTTTGTAAGCCATTCACATTATTCATAAAGCGTTTGTTTTAAGTGAAGCCGAATAGCCCTGCCTCTTTTTTTTTACCCACTGTTGGATTTACCTGTTGTCCTTCTGTCAAGTTTTTAGCCAGTAAAATGAGACAAAACACAAACACAACAAAGCATAGATATACAAACGGGTTCTTTGCTCTGAAATTTAAAGCCAGTAAAAAAAAAAAACCAAAAGTGTTGTTAACTAAAAGTTACAATGTTGTTTTAACTATGGTGCAACTGTTTCTTTAACTATGGTAAAGCCATAAAGGACACAAAACACAAACATAACAAAGCATAGATATACCAATTAGTTTTTTGCTCTGAAATTTTAAGCCAGTAAAAAAACTGAAATCTTTGAGTCGCGATATTTTTTGAACTGCGGTCCAACTTAAAGCCTAGTTCTTGCAAAAGGCAAGTTCTAGGTGAGGGGATTTTTAATATCTTGGGATGTAGTTTTAGGTGAATGAAACTTTAAGAAATGGTCCAAGAGTATGAATTATGACCTTGAAAATGATTTCGTTGAGCTTACTTACAACCCTTCTAATACCTCTGCCTTTGATGAACTTGTATAGACTTTGTGGTTGAAATTTAAACTTTCAGAAATAAACCCAGATTATAAATGACGCCCAAAAAAGTATTTAAAAAAAGTATTCCAAAGTTAACACTTATATATGTGTCTTCTTGCAATTTTCTAAGCCTTAGAAATAGAGAAGCAGTGTAGATTGGAGTTTGGAAACACCTTCCTGGAGACCAATGTACGTTTTTGATTTATTCCTTAGTGTTTTATTCTCGTCAGTCATCTGCAGCCCAAGAAAGCATAAAGCCCCTCTTTAAGAATTTCAAAAAAAAAAATAAAATAAGTGATAACCCAATTGTTCTCCAAAGCATTTTTTACCGTTTGCTACTGGACACCAAAACAAATCCTTAGGTATCTGAAACCGTGTAGTGCATTTGAAATATAATTATTCACCTCAAGCAAGTCTGTCAAAACAATGGCAATTTTACGATTGTACTCAAATTAGCCAAAAAATAATGGAATATGACATCAGATCTAAAAATACTTTAAAATATTGTAAGGTAATCAGTAATTAAGGCAAACCACAATCGTATCGAGTCTTACTATGAGTGAGATTATGTGGCAAAGACTGACTAATTCCGTCAGACATAATGTATGTATTGCTCATAAAACCAGTAACATAGTTATTCTTATAGAATAAATACAAAATTACAGGCTCTGATTTCAAGGTGTATAATAATCTTGAAAAAAAGAAAGAAAAAGATCGTGTTTAAAATAAGTGGCGCAACTGAATTTCCATAAATTTAAAAGAAAGCGAGAATAAGGCTTTCAAGCTATTTAGGAGTACACTATTGGTTTTTCTAAGATTTAAACAGAACAAACAAATCTAAAAAAAATGTAGTTGCTAAAGTATTTTTATGTAGCTGATATATTTTTTATCTCGACCACTGAAATGCAAAGAAGATGTCGTCTGATATCATCAGAGGATATCTGAAAATGCTGTCTCTTATTAATTCTTTTCATTTCTCCAGCACCAATGGCGAACTGAAAAATTGCCGAAAGTTTTTTAAGACCTCAATTAAAAGAAAATCTTTAGCCTATATGTATATGCTTACCATAGCCTTTTCTTGGCAGCACCAGCGCAAGGTGGTATATGGCACCAAAAATCAGGACTTCTTGCGTCTTTTAACATTGATTAAATAAAAAAAAAAAATAGTTTTTTTAACTGAAAGTAAAGAGCGACATTAAAACTTAAAACGAACAGAAATTACTCCGTATATGAAATTGGTTGTCCCCTCTGCAATCCCTCGCTCTTTACGCTAAAGCTTTTAATTGTTTTAAAAAGTAGAATTGTGGCAAAGAGTCAAACTTATGTAAACACTGGTCAAAGTTTGTAACTTGCAGCCCCTCCCGCAGGGATTGTGGGGGATTAAGTCATACCCAAAGATATGGTTATTATAGTTTTCGACTATGTGGGACAAAATGGCCATCTAAAATTTTGTATCCGTTGACTTTGGGAAAAATGAGTGTGGGAGGGGGCCTAGGTGCTCTCAAATTGTTGTGATCACTTAAAAAGGACACTAGAACTTTTAATTACTGTTAGAAAGAGCCCTCTTGCGACATTCTAGGACCACTTGGTCGATACGATGACCCTGGAAAAAAAAAAAACGCACCCGTGATATGTCTTCTGGCAAAAAATACGAAATTCCACATTTTTGTAGATAGGAGCTTGAAATTTTCGCTACAGGGTTCTCTGATACGCCGAATACGATGGTGTGATTTTTGTTAAGATTATATGACTTTTAGGGGTGTTTCCCCCTATTTTCCAAAATAAGGCAAATTTTCTCAGGCTCGTAACTTTCGATGACAGAGACTAAATTAGATGAAACTTATATATTTAGAATCAGCATGACAATCCGATTCTTTTGGTGTATCGCTTAGCATCAAAATTCCGTTTTTTAGAGTTTTGTTTACTATTGAGCCGGGCCGGGCCGCTCCTTACTACAGTTCGTTACTACAAACTGTTTGAAAATCCTTAGCTAGATGCTTCGAACCTCTCTGATGAAGGTGCCCCCTCGTAGTGCTCTTAGTAAGTAGAAATGAAAAAAGAACTGCCAAGTGAAATGTTTCCTTTAATTCAAACCTTATTCAGGAATAGCGATGAATATTATTTATGCTTATCGCTATGCAACTATTAAATATTTGTATAACTTTATAACCGTGTACCTATATAACTTTATGTAACAGTATAACTCTATATAATTTTTTTCTTGGCACTGCCGGCGTAAGCTGCATATGGCACCAATAAGTAGAACTTTTCGTGCTATTTACCATTAAAAATCCTTAACCGGATGTTCATACCTCCCTCTCAAAAGCTGCCCCTCCCAGTCCCCTTAGTAAGTGAAAATGAATAAAAACTTGAACTGTATAGAGAAAAAATTCTTTCCTAAAATTCTAATTTATTTTGGATAGTGATGAATACTATTTATGTTTATTCTATTAGTAAAGGCAAAGCACTAAAACAAATTCCTAGAAATATCAACAATGAGCTTGAATCTCAAACGTGTCCCATTTTTCTTCAATTCTAGCATAGCACTGGGCGTAGCCATCGTAGGGGCGTTGAAATGAGTAACCATGCGAAGTTTTGCAGTTAGGACTTTCCTCCCCCCCCCATCAGGTTGTGCATGAATTTGTTGCTGGCTTTGACGTCACACACAGCTCCATCATTCAGGGGCAGAGGAAGAATGTTCCCTCCTGAATTTTGAGAGCTTCCTCGTTTTAGTCTTGCATTTTTCATAATAATATGATTTGATAATCAATTCTCCTGAAATCTAATAGTTCAAGATTAAAGGCCGTATCCCTTTTAACCCTTCCCCTAAATTTCTGTCCGACTCGTAAAAACTTAATAAAAATGCATTAGAGCAAATATCTAATGCATTTTTTAAGGCTTTTTGTCCCCCCCCCCACGCTGAAAAAATTCTTAATACAGCCCTGTCCAAGATGCAAAACGAAAGTATACTTTCTAATGATAATTTCAAAATTGGAGAAAATCTGCAATAATAATAACATCAATTTCGATAAATCATATTAATAAAAACGTATAGATAAAACATATCTTCAATTCTTTGAATTTCCTTTAGTTTTCTAAGAATCTGCTTACAAAATTCCGAAATTTTGTCTGGGTTACTTTAAGACAGCTACGAAGTTGACTTCTTAAGTTTCTTCGCCCAAGTTAGACAAGGCTGTTTTTATGAGATCTATTGTGTATACTTTTTAAACCTAAAAAAGGACAGAAATTAAGTGTTAAAAAGCAGTTTTTTCTGGTTAGAGTAAAGGGCAAAGTAGAAAGTCTATAAGAACAAAATCATTTATTTGCAGTTCATAGGATAATAAGATTTATTCATGATTAACCATGCAAAGAATACAAGGTAATAATGACCTGTAAAAGAGAGGGACAAATACATTTCAATTAAACAATAAATAAATAAAATTTAAAAAAATAAACATTATAAAGATCGAAACACCACTCACAAAAAAACTGAGCAGAATTAATTAGATTACATTAGCTACAATCACTGCTACACAAAAAGGATAAAAAGAAGAAAGAGACCGAAAAAAAAAATCATATGGAAACTAAATAGTTTTTACAAGCGTTTTGAAGGTTCCAAACGAGTGACACTCTCGAGCCGAGTCAGAAGAGTATTCCATATAGATTGACAACAAAAGGATAAAAGTTCGATCTTACTAAACTACAGAGCTGATACAACACCCATCTGAAATTACTATTTAGGTAAACTGACCTTTGATATTTCCTTACATTTGTAAAATCCTGAAAAACTAGCACTTTAATGAAAACACAAAATCGACAAAAAAAACAGAATTAGGAACAGTCAAAGCAGTGAAGTAGCCTGTAGAATATACAAAGGACAATTTATAAGGCTCTCAATAGTCTTTTACCGACTGCGAGATCAATAAATTTTACTATACGATTTCAATTATCTAAACAACTCGACAAACTCAATTTTCAATGTCATTCAAACCCAACTGTCAGCAAACTGTTCTAAACCAAAATCAGTACGAAAATCTCCCCCTTGGTTGTTTCTTCCTATGTCTGAATAGGAAATCGAAGAATTCCTTGGACTTGGCACTTTTTGGTCTGTGAAATTAAAGAACCTAAAGGAGGGTGTTTGGGCCTGACCTACTTCACATGACTTCTATAGACTTGATTCCGATATTTCAAACCATGATTATTCAGAAATTACATTGGAATATTATTGGAAGGAAGAGTGTTGAAAATAGGGCTCAAGATACAAAGTGCCCAAAAGATGATATCTCAGTATTTTAGATTCGGTATTTGATTTTTTTTTAATTAAAATTTGCATTGAAGTGTTTTTGAAGTTATTAACCACAAATATAGGGCTCAAAATATAATGTGAAATCTTAAAACAAAATACAGTATTTAGCCTTTCCTTGAGAAAAATGAATCATACAGCATGCATGCTGTATAAAAGTTGGCAATTAGGGTTTTTACAGTCATAATGAACTTTACATGCTATTACAGACTGATTTGAACACTAAAAGTTCTTTTGTGTTTTATCCCCACCCCGTCGTATAAAATAAATAATCTTCAAAATTCGGGAGAGGGTTCATTTTACAGCTTGATACAATCCTTATTGATATAATTCATAAATGTTACTATCGCAGCATTTTTTCCTGTTTAACATACAGTTACTCTTGATGAGATGACAAAGAAATATGCTTTTGGGCATAATGGTATTCAAAAATACCATATTTAACAAGATTAATATAGACCCATTTAGACGAAGTTAATGAAAGATCCGCATTCCTTGTGTACATTCAGGATACGACACTCCACGGCCGAATACTCACCAGAATCCTGTAGTCATTTGTGTGGGCGAAGATCCGCAAGAAATCCCCTCGGGTTAAGGCGTGGTTAACACCATCTTCTTGTATAGAGGAAAAAGTCTTACGTTTTTCTGTAAAGTAAGGCGTTTTCATTCAATGAAAACAAAACTAGTATAGTAATTTCACAAGCTATTCTTTCGGTAATTTTCTTTTCGTTTGTTGCTATGTCATGTCATTTTATTAGAGTACCCCATGGTCATCTAAGTGGATGCATATTTTTGTATTTTGGTAAAAAAATTACTTAACATTATATTATTAATTATTTTTGCTGGCTTTCCCATAAAGAAAACTTTAACCAAACACGTCGAAAAATTTTCGAAAATTTTTTTTTTTTTGTTTTTTCATGTCAAAAAGTATATATATGTATATATATATATATATATATATATATATATATATATATATATATATATATATATATATATATATATATATATATATATATATATATATTTAGTAGCTGTTGGGGTGGCTTCACCCCAACACCTAGTTGAATTAATGTCAACAAAATTCTGTCCGACTCGTAAAAACTTAATAAAAATGCATTAAAGCAAATATCTAATTCATTTTTTAAGGTTTTTTGTCCCCCCCCCGCTGAAAAAATTCTTAATACAGCCCTGTCCAAGATGCAAAACAAAAGTATACTTTCCAATGATAATTTCAAAATTGGAGAAAATCTGCAATAGTAGTAACACCAATTTCCATAAATCATATTAATAAAAACGTATAGATAAAACACATCTTCAATTCTTTGAATTTCCTTTAGTTTTCTAAAAATCTGCTTACAAAATTCCGAAATTTTGACTGGGTTACTTTAAGACAGCTACGAAGTTGACTTCTTAAGTTTCTTCGCCCAAGTTAGACAAGGCTTGGGCGCTTTGCCCCCCCCCCCCAAGCCCCCCCACGCGCGTAAGTCGTTACGCGCCATTGTAGTTGTGTCCCTGTGTCCCACCTGTGAATATAGAAAGATATATATACATATATATATATATATATATATATATATATATATATATATATATATATATATATATATATATATATATATATATATGTTTTTAACTACGTAAAACTTGCGAATATACAACATTCTTCGATGTCCCATTGTCTGTGCATATAAATAGATTGTCAGGTTTACCGACTCTTGAACATGCAACATAAAATTGTCCATGGGAAAAACAATCCGTATTCAGATCTATACCTGATTATTCTAATGATTGCCCTTGAGCTTTGTTGATGGTGATTGCTAATCGAACATTCCCTGTGTCCCCGTCGTCATTTATACATCCCCCTGTGTCCTCGGCATCCCCCTTGTAGTTGAGTCCCTGTGTCTCGGTCGTCATTTATATTCCCAGTATGCCGGTCGTCATTTGTGTCCCAGTGTCCCAGTCTGTAATTTCTCTTTGAGCGTCCCAGTCGTCATTTATATTCCCTGTGTCCCGGTGTCCCGATCGTCATTTGTGTCCCGGTCTGTAATTTATCTTTGAGTGTCCCGGTCGTCATTTATATCTCCCGGTCGTTATTTGTGTCCCAGTGTCCCAGTCTGTAATTTCTCTTTGAGTGTCCCGGTCGTCATTTATATTCCCTGTGTCCCGGTTTTTAGTTTTCTTTTTCTCCTTTATTTTTCAGCTTTTTTCCTTTTTTTAGTTTTATTTCTTTTTCAGTTTTTAGTTTTTTTAGTTTTTTTTTATTAGTTTTTGTTGTTTTTTTCTTTTTAGTTTTAATTTTTTCGTGGCTTTTACGTTTTTTTTAGTTTTTTTTTTATTTTTTTTTCTTTTTTAGTTTTTTAGTTTTTTTTTTAGTTTTTTTAGTTTTTTTAGTATTTTCTTTTTAGTTTTTTTGTAGTTTTTACCTTTTTTAGTTTTTTTTTCTTCTTTTGTATTAATGCTAAAGCCAAGGAACCTGGACCTCTTTTTCACACAGTTCTTGGTAAAGAACTGTAGTAAGGAGCGACCCGGCTGAATAATAGCCGAAACTCTAAAAAACGGAAGTTTGATACCAATAGCTACATCAAAAGAATTATATTTTAATGCCGATTTTAAATATATAAGTTTCATCAAGTTTAGTCTTACCCATCAAAAGTTACGAGCCTAAAAAAACTTGCCTTATTTTAGAAAATAGGGGAAAACACCCCTGAAAGTTGTTGAATCTTAATAAAAATCACACAATCAGGCTCAGCGTATCAGAGAACCCTACTATAGAACTTTCAAGCTCCTATCTACAAAAATGTGGAATTTTGTATTTTTGCCAGAAGTCAGGTCACGGGTGAGTGTTTATTTGTTTGTTTGTTTGTTGTTTTTTTCCCAGGGATGATCGTATCGACCCAGTCGTCCTAGAATGTCGCAAGAGGGCTTATTTTAAAGAAATTAAAAGTTCTAGGGCCATTTTTAAGTGACCAAAAATCGGAGGGGATCTAAGTCTCCTCCAACGTACACTCTTCCCCCAAAGTCACCGGATCAAAATTCTGAGATAGCCAATCTGTTTAGCTTAGTCGAAAATCTGATAACTATGTCTTTGGGGATGAAGTAATCCCCTACACTCGCCGAGGGAGGGGCTGCAAGTTACAAGTTTTGACCATGGTTCACATATAGCAATAGTTATTATAAAGTGTACAGACGTTTTCAGGGGAGACTTTTTCGCTTTGGGGTGGGGATGGGTCGGGTGGAGGGGGTTACATGGGAGGATATTTCCATGGAGGAGTTTATCACGAGCGAAGGGAATTTCCATGAAGGGGGCGCAGGATTTTCTAGCATTATTTAAAAAAAAACAATGAGAAAATAAATCAATTTTTTTCAACTGGAAGTAATGAACAGCATTAAAACTTAAAACGAACATAAGATATTACGTATATAAGGGGATTTGTCTCCTTCACAATACCCTGTTCTTTACGCTAATGTATTTTTAGTAATTTCAACTATTTATTCAACGCCCTTTGTTATTCAGGGATCATTCTTAAAGATTTGGGACATAATTTACACTTTAGTGTAAAGAGCGAGGTATTGACGGGGGGGGGGGGGCGAACCCCCTAATATACGTAATAAAAATACACAAGTATAGAAGTTTGTTACGTAACTTAATTTGTAAGGTAGGCCTACGTATGTTTATTACTAACAAAAACTTTCCTAAAAAAAAAAATTATCTAGTTGCATTTTTAAGTAGCCAAAAATTGGAGGGCAACTAGGCCTCCTCCCCACCCGTTTTTTTTATCAAAATCATCCGATCAAAACTATGAGAAAGCAATTTAGCAAAAAAAAAATATGCAAATTTCGTTTTAATTATTCATGTACAGTGAGCAAAAATAAAAACATCCATTAATTCAAAAACATTCAGAAATTAAATAAAAAACAAGTTTTTTTTTAACTGCAAGTAAGGAGCAACATTAAAACTTAAAACGAACAGAAATTATTTCGTATATTAGAAGGGATGTCCCCTCCTCAACACCTCGCTCTTTACGCTAAAGTATTTTTTATTGTCTTTAAAGTAGAGTTGTAACAAAGAGTCAAACTTTAGCGTAAAGAGCGAGGTGTTGAGGGTTTACTTTTAGAATTCAACTAAAAGCTTTTTGTTTTCTCCTCTGCTGATATTTTTTTTCGACATGACAAGGACCATATCCACTTCGAACTAAGTAAGTCAGAATATGCATTTATGACAAACTCTAAAATTGTGTATGATACTTAGAATAGTTACATATACAAACATACAGACATACATACATATATACATATACATATATATATATATATATATATATATATATATATATATATATATATATATATATATATATATATATATATATATATATATATAAAAATACATATTGCATATGTATCAGGTAATTGTCATCCTCTTCCAACTAAAGAGAATCCAAGATGACACCGTTTCAGCTTTCTTCTTTCAGGGGGCTTATCTTTTCTTTGTTTAGGAAGCTAAATATTGTTTTCAGGGACGCAGAGATTTTTGAAGGTGGACACGGGTAAAAACTGAAGAAACAGATATATTTACCATATTCCCAGGTAAAGTAAAGGCTTTTTCATACATATTGCAACAAACTTTGGACTTTTGGCTAGGGGGAGAGCGTGACCCTCTTAGTAATCTTCGAAGTTTTGGTATGTAGATTTGAGAGTTTTTCCCACGTATCATGATAATTTTTGAAGTTTTGGTTGGGGAGATGGCGTGAGCCCCTTGGTAAGGTTCATTATTCTGCCTCCAATTAATCTTCATAATAAAATTAGAAAATTTAGCAAATTCATCATAAGCTACCAGAAACACACGGAATTTGTTTGGTGGCGGATATTCTTTAACGTTACCAAAAACTGAGAAACATTTAGAAAACAAAGTAAAGGGAAAGTCATGAAAATATTGAAAATTGCCCTATTTCAAAAGCAAAACCTGCACACGCGCCTATATACTGCACAAGACTGTATTCACGGGGTAGGAAGTTTGAACCCCTCTCCTAGAAATGTTTGTCCAACTCGTAAAAACGTGACAAAAATTCATATGAACAAATTTTTGATACATTTTTTGTAACTAGCTCTCTCCCCTCAGAAAAAAACATCCTGGATACTGCTTTGATACTGCATCTCCGTTATGCGAAATACGCCCTAATTTCTTTACAGCCATCTATCTGTTTTAACTAATTATCCAGATGACGTTCTATTTACATACGCAAACTATCCTCCTGATTGCTTTATGTTACTCATGTTACTACACGACTAACACGAAAACAGAGGTGGGATCAGTAATTTAGATTCGTTATAAATTCTTTTCCGTTTAAGAACCTTGCACAAACCTTGCTTTGCAAATATTTTGCTATGAATAGTTAGAATATTCTATTTAATTTACCTATGCTTAGCAACGTAAAAATAGCAATATTTCCCTAAGATAATTTTTCTGGGTACAACATGTTTTAATATTTTTGTTTCTTTAGGGAATAGCTAACGCTCCTTTTCCCCGGTTGGCTCCCTCCCTGTGAGCTAATGAAAAGCCATCGTTGCTTATAACATAACATTTGGCAGGCGACATAAAATTCCGGCTCAGGGGGTTTAAGAGGCACGAAGTCCCGCTTTTACTCGTAGAAGTCTCTGTTCAATTTATTTTTGACTCGGTCGTTATTTTTAATTTATGTTAATTCTAAGATTTATTTATTCATTCGTAGTATTTTCAGTTGTCTTTGCGTTTTGAGTAATTATTCGTTCGAGTTCCAGTTTCTTTTGGATTTCATTCATTTACTGATTGCAATTTCAACTGACCTCAGTGTTAATGCGGTTCTTTAGTTTTCTTTGAAAAATTTCTTTTTCAGAAAACACTTTAAGTTGATTTTGGTTCACTTTAATTGATATAGTTTTATTATTGGCTAATACTAATAATATTTCTAAAGGTTTCTTTTTTTTTATTATTCTGTTTAATAATTAGAACGTTAGATTGCAAATTTAAATTTTGGACAAAGTTTTATATTCATAGAAAGATTTCAAAATTTTCAAAAATGTTCTTGCGAATACCATTACTTTCCTCTCTATTCTTTTGCGAGAGCAACACTTTGGTTTTGTCAAGTTTTTTTTTGTTCTTTTTTCCCTAGCACCCCGATTTCAACTTATTCTTAGAAAGTGACAAGGGTCGAACCTCCGCAGTGCATTTTTCGGTAGAAAAATTTATTCATGAGATATATCAGTTTGAAAGTTTAAAGGGGTTGACAACTTCAGTAGTAAGGTACACACTGAAACCAAAATAGGTCAATACCAATTGTGAGACATATAGGGGAGTTTTAAGCAACAGTCGGCTGCTAACACATAATCATCTTCGGCAATTAGGGATTCGCAACTTTTGCCAGTTGGTGTATCTATTATTGGTTTCCGGTGTATTTGATGGTGAGACCAATTTGGTCCGAGTGGTAAGAAATGTAGGGGACTTGTAAGTAATAATCGGTCGTTAGGCTACAATCATCTTCAGTGACTAGGGGTTTGCAACTTTTGCTAGTTGCAATGAGGGGTTTGCAACTTTTGTTAGTTGGTGTACCTAGTATTTATTTTAAGATCCTTGCAAATTAACAGCTTCAGTGTTTAATCGAAGCGAGGAAACAAAACCAAAGTGTTGCTCTCGCAACACTTTACTCGGCAAAGCCGAACAAAGGTTACCACAACACCTCACGTTGCCCATGCAACGTTGATCTAGTATTATTATCTGTTCTTTTTTGGCCTCCTTTATTCAATCTTAGTAATTTCTGTTTTGTTTAACTTTGGCGTATTACATAACTTTATTTCGGGTCATCTTACGTTTTAATCTCGGCCTTTACTCTTCTTCAAAAAACTATTTTTGGAAAACATTGGAAGCGTGCTTTCCGTGTTGTTAAGGCCCTCTGATTGGTCAAGTTAACATGCTTATTTTGCCAACTCTACCTTTGCGTATTACGAAGCAATGCTCTAATAGATTTTTCATTTCTTTTGTTTCGATTTTAATTAGGGTAGCAATAAATAATAGCAAAATAATTGTGGTTTCTAAATATAGCTCAAATGCCAAATTAAGACTCGTTAGAGAATATGTGACCTTTATCTTGGTCTTAAGCCTTGCCTTTCTTAATGAAAAAATAGCAAATTTGTTAATGAAAAATGGTAGATTAAAAAACGGTCAAAGGGATCAGAATTGTCATTCCTTGTTTAAAACAAGAAAAAGTAAAGGTTAATCGGTTCAAATATGACTACATTTAGGGCAGGGAAGGCGTATTTTAGGCGTCTATAGTCCTCCCTATATTTATTGCCTGTTATTTATAAGTGAGACAGTATTGGTTACGTATAACATTTGGCTGCTCATAATATCGGTTACTATAAATTATTTAGAGTTATATATTTGTAAATCATTTTTATACTTTATCCAGCATTTTTTTTTATCGGGATTACCGGTTAATCTTGAATAATATTCAATATAGATAAAACACCACATACTCAATGTCCTTTATCGAAAGAAAACCTTTGAACATAGTAAAAAAATTTGAAACAAAAATTGTAGAGAATTTAATTCTCAACAATATTTGTAACATAAAAAATACCAAAGAACACACAAAAGCTAAGATATTTGCAAAAAACTAGCAAAACATAGATTTTTTTTTACCTTTGGACTTTAAAATCTGCAGTCGCGGCTATCCTACGATTGCTGGGTTTCAGACAAGTTTTAGGGTGTCATAATAAAGGTTTTTACGAGCCTGTAGCTGACTATCAGAAATTCCAAGCTTCTTACCCCGTTTGGCTAAAACGACTGTAAGTGAAATGGATTTCATACAGTTCGTGGTAACAAATTATAAGTAACAAGCGACTTGGGCAAATAGTAACCAAAATTCTAAATGTTTAAAATTCTTCTAAATATCAAATTTCGTTAAGATCCGATCACCTATTCTTAAGATAAAAATACCCCTTTAAAGCACAAGATCCTTCTAAACATCAAATTTCATTAATATCTGCTCCCCTTTTCGTAAGTTACAAATACCTCAATTTTTAAAATTACCCCCCCCCCCACCCCAACTCCACCAAAGAGAGCAACTCTGGTCCGGTTATGTCAGTCACGTATCATAGACAGGTTTTTATTCTTCCCATCCAGTTTCATCCTGATCTCACCGCTTTAAGTATTTTCTAAGATATCCGCCCCCCCCCCCCCAATTACGCTGGATCCTGCTGAGACGTGAATAAGAGATGTGAGTTAGGAGGTCCTTCTAAATATGAAGTTTCATGAAGATCCGATCACACCTTCGTAAGTTGCAAATACGTCATTTTTTCTGATTTTTCAGAACTAACCCACTCCCCAATAGAGCGGATCCGTTCCAATTATGTAAATCACGTATCTAAGACTTCTGCTTATTTTTCCTACCAAGTTTCATCCCGATCGCTCCAATCTAAGTGTTTTCCATGATTTTAGGTTTCCCACCCCAAACTCCCCCTAATGTCACCAGATCCGGTCGGGATTTAAAATAAGAGCTTTGAGACACGATATCCTTCTAAATATCAAATTTCATTGTAATGCGATCACCTGTTCGTAAGTTATAAATACCTCATTTTTTCTAATTTTTCAGAATTACCCCCCCCCCTCAACTACCCCAAAGAGAGCGAATCCGTTCCGGTTATGTCAATCATGTATCTGGGACTTGTGCTTATTTTTCCCACCAAGTTTCATCCCGATCCCTCCACTCTAAGTGTTTTTCAAGACTTTAGGTTTCCCCCTCCCAACTCTCCCCCCCCAATGTCACCAGATCCGGTCGGGATTTAAAATAAGAGCTCTGAGATACGATATCCTTCTAAATATCAAATTTAATTGAGATCCGATCACCCGTTCGCAAGTTAAAAATACCTCATTTTTTCTAATTTTTCAGAATTAACCCCCCAACTACCCTAAAGAGAGCGGATCCGTTCCGGTTATGTCAATCATGTATCTAGGACTTGTGCTTATTTTTCCCACCAAGTTTCATCCCGATCCCTCCACTCTAAGTGTTTTTCAAGACTTTAGGTTTCCCCCTCCCAACTCCCCCCTAATGTCACCAGATCCGGTCGGGATTTAACATAACAGCTCTGAGACACGATATCCTTCCAAACATCAAATTTCATTAAGATCTGATCAACCTTTCGTAAGTTAAAAATACTTCTATTTTTCCGAATTAATGCCCCCCCCCCAGATGGTCAAATCGGGAAAAGGACTATGTCTAATTTAATCTGGTCCGGTCCCTGATATGCCTGCCAAATTTCATCGTCCTAGCTTACCTGGAAGTGCCTAAAGTAGCAAAACCGGGACCGACAGACAGACTGACAGACCGACAGAATTTGCGATTGCTATATGTCTCTTGGTTAATATCAAGTGCCATAAAAAGCGGATATGACGGTGGAACCTGCAAAAACTTAGCGGTGCATCATTTAATAGATTTGAACTTAATATTTGAATTATATCTGTTGCTGAACATAAAGTAACTAATTTACTGGTGCAAAAAGATCGAGAGAAGTAAAAAAAAAATAAGATGGCGGTAATGGTTATTCTTGATCCGTACTAAATCAATATTATTAAAAGTACTACTAATACCGCCTTAGGAAAGCATAGAATGGTAACCAAAGCTGGAATGGGTACTAAACAATGCTTGTCTTCTATAAGAAAAGAAATATCATCCAGAGCCATTGCTGGCGCATAGGGCGTCAAATTGACGTTTCAGTTGCTAGGTATTTCACAGGGACAAATAGTAACCTTGTTGCCCAACCTTGCCGTAGCGGGGATCGATCTTTAGGCATTTTATTGCCTAGCAGCGCATCAATCCATTATGCCACCACAGGGTAGTCGTCTTCTATAACGACTAAATATTTCTTGTAGCCCTTTCGCCCTCTGTTTGAGGTAGTAAACAGTCAAACACGTTTTTTGAAAAACGTGTGATTCAATCTAATATTCCACGGCTGGTCTTTTGCACAGCGTGGTAAACTAGATCCGACTTATGTTTATGTGACACTAAATTCGTTTCTATTCTTACAACAACATTTAACGAGCATTTTCATTCTTGGCACTAGTAACCGCAACTACTATTACAATGTCACAATGTGTGAAAATTACCTTGTGAATTAGGAGGTCAATAACAATTAGTGTCAAAACTACAATTCTTGATTAATGCCAGCATTAGCTAATGAAGTAGGATTCAAAAAGCTTCTAGCTATCTGGTGAATGTTTCCTTTACCTTACTAGGCATGAGAAATACGATGAGATGGGAGTTCTGCATCTATTGGTATTACAAGTTATTAAATAAAAAAAAACTATTTTTTTTAACTGAAAGTAAGGAGCGACATTAAAACTTAAAACGAACAGAAATTACTCCGTATATGAAATGAGTTGTCCCCTCTGCAATCCCTCGCTCTTTACGCTAAAGCTTTTAATTGTTTTAAAAAGTAGAATTGTGGCAAAGAGTCAAACTTTAGCGTAAAGAGCGAGGGATTGAGGAGGGGACAACTCATTCCATATACGGAGTAATTTCTGTTCGTTTTAAGTTTTAATGTCGCTCCTTACTTTCAGCTAAAAAAAATAGTTTTTTTTTATTTAATTTCTGAACGTTTTTGAATTAATGCATGTTTGGTTTTGGCTCTCCGCACATAAATTATTAAAATGAAATTTATATATTAATTCTTTTTTTGGCTAAATGGCTTTCTCTTAGTTTTGATCAGACGATTTTGAGAAATAAGGGGTGGAGAAGGAGGCCAAGTTGCCCTGCAATTTTTCGGTTACTTAAAAAGGCAACTAGAACTTTTAATTTTTAACGAACTTTTTTATTAGTAAAAAATATACGTAACTTAAGAATTAACTTACGTAACAAACTTTCACAACCTTATATTTTTATTATGTATACGAGGGGGTTTGTACCCTCGTTAATACCTCGCTCTTTACGCTAAATCGTAAGTTTTGTCCCAATTCTTTAAGAATGACCCCTGAATCAGAAAGGCCGTAGAATAAATAGTTGAAATTACTAAATATACTTTAGCATAAAGAGCAAGGTATTTATCTCCTCCTAAATACCTCGCTCTTTATGCTATAGTATTTTTAGAACCCCTCATATGCGTAATAATCTCTGTTCGTTTTAAGTTTCAATGCTACTTCTTCCTTTCATTTGAAAAAACGTTTTCATGTTTATTTTTCGTTGTTTTCTTATAGTAATGCTAGAGAATCCTGCGCCCTTGTCATACAATTTTTCTTCCCCCATGACAGATTCCTCCAAGGAAAGATCCTCCAACATAGCCCCCTCTCCTCAGCCCCACCCCCAAACAAAATAAAATACCCCTGAAAACGACTGTACACTTCCCAATAACCATTACTATATGTAAACACTGGTCAAAGTTTGTAACTTGCAGCCCATCCCCCAGGGATTGTGGGGGAGTGAGTCATCCGCAAAGACATAGTTATTATGGTTTTCGACTATGTTGAACAAAATGGCTATCTCAAAATTTTGATCCGTTGAATTTGGTAAAAAAATGAGCGTGGGAGGGGGCCTAGATGCCCTCCAATTTTTTTTGTCACTTAAAAAGGGCACTAGAACTTTTCATTTCGGTTAGAATGAGTCCTCTTGCGGCATTCTAGGACCACTTCGTCGATACGATGACCCCTGGGGAAAAAAAAACAAACAAATAAACACGCACCCATGATTTGTCTTCTGGCAAAAAATACAAAATTCCACATTTTTGTATATAGGAGCTTGAAACTTCTACAGTAGGTTCTCTGATACGCTGAATCTGATGGTGTCATTTTCGTTAAGATCCTACGACTTTTAGGGCGTGTTTCCCCCTATTCTCCTAATAAGGCAAATTTTCTCAGGCTCGTAACTTTTGATGGGTAAGACTAAACTTGATGAAACTTATATATTTAAAATCAAAATTAAAATGCGATTCTTTTGATGTAGCTATTGATATCAAAATTCAGTTTTTTAGAGTTTTGGTTACTATTGAGCCGGGTCGCTCCTTACTACAGTTCGTTACCACGAACTGTTTGAAAATCACGCAGCCTAATATCAGGTGCTAGGGCAAGAAGGAGGCTTTCAGAAAAGGACGAATCTGGGATATTTGTATGGGGCGGAGGTATTTTCTGGGGGGGGGGGGACTTTACAAACAATTTAAAATATGCATCAACAGTTTGTTTATATGCATTTTTGATACGTTTTCATGGTAAAGGCAAAGAATATGGTATTGGGTTATACAGTCTACCAACAGTACTGATCTCCGTTTCATGGCCCTTCAGCGAGGAAGTGCAATAAGAGGTAGGGGAAAAGCCATACTGTGCTTTCGCACAACATCCCCGTTTACCTTCCCCAGATTTCTCCAGGTACCCATTTAGAGCTGGCTCTACTCTGGCTGAGCTAACAGAGTCACAACACTGATCCGCATTCTAAACCAAATTTTCTAAAACTCCCCGTAAAATTCTTCACACCCTGGAAATTGCCTTCCCCATGGAATTTTTTTCTATTGAAACCCACCTTAAACACAACTGACCCCCCCCCCCCTAGAGTTATGCCTGTGTGCTTCCCATTAACAAATACTATGCGTAAACATTGGGTAAATTTCATAAATTACAGGCATCTCCCCACGGACTGCGGGGGGATCATGTTACCTCTAAAGACACAGTTATTGGATCTTTCAATAATGCTAAACAAAAAGACTATTAGGAAGTTTTGATCGGACAACTTTAGGAAAAAAGGGCGTGGGAGGGGGGTTACTCGCCGTACAGTCTTTTTGGTCACTTAAAAAGGGCACTAGAACTCTTAATTTCTGTTTGAATAAAGTCCCTCCCCATCTTTTAGGACTAGTATTTCGATACAAAGAAAAAAACACGCATCTGTGATCTTTCTTGTGGCAAAAAATGCAAAGTTTAACGTTTTTTTATGTAGGAGCTTGAAACATCTACAGTATGGATGTCTGAAGCACTGAATCTTGTGGCGTGGTTTGGTTTTCATTAAAATTCCTTGAATTTTAGGAGTTGTTTCCCTCTTTTTCGAAAATTAGGTAAATTTTTTCAGGCTCGTGGCTTTTAATGGGTATTACGTTTTTTTATATATGTCTTTTGATATTAAAATTACGTTTTTTAGAGTTTCGGTTACTATTGAGCCGAAACAAGAAGGCTCTGGCCTTTTTGATAGTAAACACAGGTTCTAAGCATTTTCAAAAGGCGTTTTAACATTTTGTGAAAGGAGAAGAGATATCAACCTCTTGGCTCTTTCCCCTGGAGTTTTTTCTTTTTCAAAGAGGAATGTCTCAGATGATTTGTCTTTGCTTTAATTATCACCATTATCAAATAGTGGGGACCGTATCCTGAATATTATTGTATAAAATGGCAAAAATAGAGAATCGAAGCTTCTCCTTCTTCTGTCTGGGATTGCTCGTCAGGATTCAAATAGCTGTAGCTATATTTCTATTTATCTAAGTACAATCGCAGGAATTTACAGAACATACAAATTTGAGTTACACATCAAACGTAACTTATCATTGTTTGTTTGGGAACACGTCCCCCCTAGATTTCAGCAAAGATTTTTTCGTATCTTTTTTTTTACAAATCCCCCCCCCGTTCTACATTTTCATAAATTACTGTCACTACCTGCTGCTCTGAAGCCAGAACAGGAAAGAAAAGTAAATTTTCAGATCTGCTTTTCAAAAATTTACCTGTCCAACTGATATTTCATATTTTTCAAAAAACGATCAAAATGATTGGAAAACTGGGGAAAAAGAAGCGAAAAAAACACACATACTCAAAGCACCCTGTCCTAATTTTACCCTCAAGTAAAGTCACAAACCTAATGTGAGCTCAACTTATCCAAAATGGAAACACTGGTTAGAATAGTAGTATAAACATAGCTTTTTTGGGAGGGTCAAACGGATATAGGTAAGCCATCTGGCTAAAAAAAATTGCAGTTTTCTTATAGAATAAGCTCCAACAGTGAAGAGTTATATCTGTCAGTCCGTAAAACCTTTGTTGCCTAGGGGCTTCGTGGAACAGTTGTGTTTATATTTCCTACTGGCCTGCTAAGTCCCAAGGTACTGAGGGAAAGATCTCCTTATCCAGCCAAACCAGCTGAACAATATTAACAAGTATCTGCAAAAATTTGGGGCATCCGTGGGCATATGCATTTTGTATCAGTTTGCAATGCCCTGGGAAATCCCAGAAATCAGCAGGAAGCGCTCAGCACACTTTTTTTGTATCCCTTGTAAATTCCTAGTGAGAGAGAATAGCAATGTATGTGTTAGTATACGGTACTTTAATAATTAACGGTGAAAGTAAAAACAAAATAGGGATAATGTGGAAAGGGTGCTAACTATTAAACAAAAGAATATTTCTAAGCAACCATTATATAGCACAAAACAATTCCATTTCCAACCCAGGTATTCTATGAGCGGGGTTCAACCCCCCTTCCTCTAACAAGGCCCAACAAAATATTGTAGTGTGTGTAATTAAAAACAGTTAACTTTAAAAAAATTGAAACAAATCCGTAGGGTACAGCTGTGAATAAAGGTGTTTAACTTGCATTTTCAACAGTGGCGTCGTTTTGGAAGTAAGTCAAGGGGGAAGCTCCCCAATAATTTGGAAAAAAATTATTATATAGCCTATGACGCTTGCAACTTTGGATGTGGACCCTTTTGCCCCCCAAAAAATGCTGGAGTTAAGCCCCTTATTTTTAATGTATTTTCAAGGCCTCCTTTTTCATTTGACAGTAGACGTATTTCTTATTTGAACTTCTATCGTTTTCGTGGCGAAGAGGGTGCCTCAGGCTCATCGACGAAACCTGTTTTTTCCGTCTCTTTGAAGGACAGTCCTCAGGATGGGAACCATGAACAAGGCCATCAAAATTAATTTTCGGAAGGCCATTTCTAGGAGGGAAATTTATGTGGTTAGAGCCCTGAAATTTTTGTTTGTTACGTAAAAAAGTAACTAAAACGCATTTAAACAAAAAATTTATCCAATTTGCATATTTTTTTTTGTAAGCCTCTCCCAAACAAAAATTATGGACACGCCCTTGGCCCCCTTATTATTTCTGACGAATTTGTAAAAAAAAATAGTCAACTCACTATATAAATTCAATAAATGAGAAGAATAAAACAAAGAATAAGATAAATAGGACGACAAGATAGATTAAAAACTGAGGAAATAACAACTACTGAAATTGACATGACAACTACTGAAATAGACATGACAACTCCTGAAACTGAAATGACAAATACCGACTTCACTGTTTAAAGAATAAAGATGCAGATATTTTGTCAATTTGATTTCTAAACAAGATAAATATCTGAATAAAATAGATACTACTCTATAAGATCAAACAGTTCGTGGTAACAAACTGTAGTAAGGAGCGACCCGGCTCAATAGTAACCAAAACTCTAAAAAATGGAGTTTTGATGCCAATAATTACATCAAAAGAATTGCATTTTAATTCTGATTTTAAATATATAAGTTTCATCAAGATTAGTCTTACCCGTCAAAAGTTACGAGCCTGAGAAAATTTGCCAAATTTTAGAAAATAGGGGGAAATACACCCTAAAAGTCATACGATCTTAACGAAAATCACACCATCAGATTCACCGTATCAGAGAACCTTCTTGCAGAAGTTTCAAGCCCCTATCTACAAAAATGTGGAATTTCGCATTTTTACCAGAAGTCAAATCACGGATGCGTGTTTATTTGCTTTTTTTTTGTTTTAGATAAGATAAGATGTTTATTTAAAAAAGATCACTATCACAAGCCCTCAAAGGGCCGAATTCGGACATCGGAGTCGACTAACAAAGCCAACAAAGCAAAAAACACTAATAATAATGAATAATCAAATTATCAGTCAAAAAAAAAAAAAGTCCTCAGACCAAACTTGAACAAATACAAGTCAGAAAAAAAGGGAAGGGGACAAAAAAATTTAATACTACAGAAAAGAACAAGAAATAAACATATATATCTACAAATTAAAAGGGACACTAAAAAAGTCCAAAAACTCACAAAAAAAGAACGAAGCATACGAAAACACATATGAATTAAAAGGGAAACTAGACCAAAACAGCGGGGGGCAAGCAAATTAGCTCAACGACCAAAAGCACCTCACATGAAAAAAAAGGGGGGAGAAACTAGTTGGTTATTTTATTTTTTTTCTGTGATGAAGGGGACAAAGGTTTTTTCATATCTGGAAGTAACGCAGCGAATGGGGGACAAAACTGGGATAGGCTCAGAAACAGCTCGAGGCTGTCGTAATCTGGATGGTGAGTGACGTTTGGGGAAAATAATTGCCGTCCGAGGGTTTGCTATTGCATTTTTTGAAAAATGGAGGCACAACGACGACCTCCTTCGCTCAAAGGTTTCCAAACTAGCTTTTTTTAGGAGCAGAGAGTAAGGCACCTTGCCTTCTTTGAAAATTATTCGCAAGGCTCTTTTTTGGATTGACTCAATTTTGTCTGATTTTTCACGGGAGATGCCAGGGTGCCAAACTGGACAAGCATATTCAAGATGCGGGCGGACAAAAGACGTGTACAACCTTAAGGAGTGAGAAGGGGGACGCTATATTTATTTAGGAGCTTAAGGAGGGCGATGGACGCATTAGCTTTATGGATGATATCTTTAACGTGGATATCCCACTTTAAATTTGAAGAAGTTGTGACTACAAGTAATTTAATCGAGGACGCATAAATTTCAGGAGGGATAGGATTAAGAAAACAGGGCGAAGATTTGAGGGAAAAAATCGGCATTATCATGGACTTAGAGGGGTTTACTGTCATATCTAGGTCCAGAGCTTCACTTCCAATTTCGTTGAGGATACTCATAGGGTCGCTTATTAAATTTCTGAAGCAACTTTCAACAATCGTTAGGTCATCAACAAATTTCCAACGGTCAGGAACTTCCTTCGCGAGGCTGTTAATCATGACTGAAAAAAGGAGGGGGCCTAGGAGAGTTCCTTGGGGTATGCCATTGTAGTTAGGGAGAGGATTTGAGTAATGGTTCTGGTATTTAACCACCTGCAATCTATTTGTTAAAAAGGAGGCAACCAATTTTACCAGTAAGGGATCAATATTGAACTCACTTTCTAGTTTCTCAATTAAAATATTGTGGTTAACAAGGTCAAAGGCTTTCTGAAGGTCAATGGAAATTAAGTTTAGCCAGGAATTAGGCTTTTCGAGGATTTTCCCTATGTGGTCAATAAGAGAAACGAGGTAGTGGGAAGTAGAAGTTGATTTTAGGTTTCCGAATTGCTTCAGGCCAGTAAGAGGTAGGATTTTTACCTTTAGCAAATCTGCAAGGAATCCTTCATACAATTTTGAAAAAATAAGAGTAAGCGTAATAGGTCGAACACCTTCAAAGCCAGGCTTTCCGTTTTTCTTTTTCAAAGGGGTAATGAAACCCTGTTTCCAAATTGTTGGAATTTGCCCAGACTTAGTAATTTCGTTAAACAGGACAGACAAGGGCTTAGACAGGAAGTCACCAAAGGCTCTAATAAGAGGAAACGGGATATCCAAAGGACAAACACTTGTCTTTCTTAGTTTATCAATTCTTCTTTCAATCTCAGACGGGGGAACAGTCGGGAAAAAGGGGGATGGGGCTCCTGTTGATAATTGGATTGGCAATGCTGGAAGGCTCTGGACAATGGAAGCGAGAAATTTATTTAGACTATTTGCAGTAACATCAGGGGGCTCTGGTAAGTTGAAATTAAGCTGGTCAAGACTCCTACCACATAGCTTTTTAACCTCGGAATACCAGTTTTTTGGCTTATTAGTGAAAAATTCTTCGATCTTATTTTTGTAGCACGATCGTGCCAATTTACGAATTTCTCTTTTAATTGATTTTCTTAGTATATTGGCTTTATCGAGTTTACCATTTTTAAACAGCTTCAATTTGGTTCTAATTAGTGTTTTTATTGTTTGATTAATAAAGGGTTTATCACTTGAACACCTTTTAAACCTTTTTTCTGGGAAACAAATTTGATATTTATCAATTAGCTTTTTATGAAACGTGGCTGTTTTCTCATCAAGGTTTTGTAAACTATAAATGTCGGACCAATCTTCAGTACTCAGCCACATACCAAAAGAAAGAAGACCAGAATTTTGAAGAGGGCGGTAAGTGCTATAAGCTATTGAGAAAGTATGCTTAAAATTTGAGGAGGGGGACAAAAGAATGGAAAGATGATAACTCCCACCTAATGGGGGCAAAGTTGAGGGGGGGCTGTAAAAATTGTACATATTAGTTAAAATAACATCAAGAGAGGTATTACCCCGAGTCGTCGGTGTTTTAACAATTTACTTTACTTTAAGTGAAGCACAAAAAGAATCTATTTTAAGGTCGTTGGCATCGGCAACTAAAAAAAGGCCAGCATTGGGGTACTTAGAAATAACAAAATCAGCACTTGCCTGTAATTGCTGGATAAAATTACGTTTTGACTTGATATTTTGATTTGGGGAGTAATAGAAAACAGCTATTGCAATAATACTAAATGGGCGAGGGATTACTTTTGGTCTAACACTTAGCCAGAGGATTTCATCATTCTCGGATAAGTTAGGGACTTGATAACCTTAGGGTAAAGGTGACTCTTCGTAAAAAACAAAACTCCGCCACCCTTTTTCCCGAGTGGGTGGTCTGAAGGACGGAGTTTAATAAACTCTGAATAATTTGCAGGCGTAGGGACCCTGGGTCATGGGATTGAACTTCAGTAACAGCTATGATATCTATCAAATTTGATTCTGAAACCACCTCGAGCTCAGTAAGCTTTTCAAAGTTAAGACTTTCAGCATTAGTAACTAAAAGTTTAGGAAAAACAAACCGATTGGGGAATCGCGACAGGGAGACTTGATGGGTTTGACAATTTCCTGGGTAGGGTTTTAATTTAATTTTAGTATGCTTTGGAGAAGAAGGGTAAGAGAAGGATTTGCTTTGGGGATTTGGATGTGGGGGGACGGGCAAGAATATGGACGAATCACGAGGACTTATTATATGACAATTTTTGAATGCAAAAAGTCTCAGACCTGAGTCACGTTTACAGGGTAGGCACGAGGGATAAAACGAATGGGCTGGGGTTTCGTAAGGTGCTGGGAAAGGGGGGCTGGGTGGGAATAGTGATTCATGTCCGTCAAGAAATTGCTGGTTTGCGGCAGAGTAGGGAGGGTATGGGGCAGCATACTGTAAGGGGGACGGAAATAGGACTTCTGTATACGGAGAGGGGGAGGAGATAACAAGGGGTAGGGGGAGTATGCAATCGGGAAGGGTTTATTAATTGTTGATCTGAAAATGCAGGTGGATAAGAATGGAAGTCGACAGGAACCTGACCACAGGGAGGAGGGGGTCGTGAGTGCTTTCGACGCTGCCCTAAAAAAGGTTGGGTTTTAAACCTACCCCCCACGTCTGATGATACATGAGCAAAATTACACGACTTAAAATGCTTAGTAAATTTAGCAGGATTAAGGTGGCTTCTGGGCAGCCCATTTTTGTGGAGCCTACTACGACCTTTAATGGGCGATTCAATATGAGCTTTTGTACAGTCAAAGCTTCTTAAAAATAGACACTTATAATAAAAAAGCTATATGGACAAATTGCTTTAATACTACAGTTAACTTGAGATGTTACAGCTTGGATATGATTTTTGAGTTATTAGAATTTGTTTTATACAATACTTATATAAGATTTGGTCGTGATTTGTACAAGCAAATCGTGGGAATTCCCATGGGGGGAGGAATGCGAGCCCATTTATAGCTGACTTGTTTTCAAGTCAACTAGAATATAAACATATGATGGATAAGAATAATCCAAATAATTTAAAACATGTTTTGTCAAATAATAAAAGATATTTAGATGATATTTTGGTCTTAAATTGTAAGGATTTCATTGATATTTCTAAAAATATATATCCATCAGAGCTTACTCTTGAACCTAGTCATGTCGCTGGTCATGAAGATCATTTCTTAGATTTAAATATTAAATATTAATATTTGTGATAATAATAAATTAAGTTTTAAAATGTATAATAAAACGGATGATTTTGATTTTGAAGTGATTAGTTTCCCATTCCCTGAAAGTAATATACACTCAAATATCACATATTCAGCGTTTTTCTCACAATTACTTCGTTATGCAAGAATTTGTAGTAATTATATTGATTTTAAAAATAGATGTAAAATCTTAAGCCAGAAATTGATATCAAGAGGTTTTTCTGCAAATAAATTAACTTGGCAATTTAAAAAATTTAGTTTTCATTATAACGAAATTTTAAATAAATATCAAAAGAATTATCTGGAAATACTTAAAGAAATTTTCAACTAATTTCGGAGGTTCGAGAAATGATGATGTAGCGCCATTTATTTTGAATTGTGTTTCTAATAGAGCGGATTTTTTTTTAAAAATTGCAACATGGTAAAGATGAATTCTATAATTGTTTAGTTCATTCAGGTTTTTTGCATTGTGTTAATATTTGTGATTTGGTAAAATTTATCATATTTAGTTTACCTATTGTTGCTAAAAAGAGGGATATATTAACAGGATAAGCTTATTTTGATGTTACTTGGTAGTTTTACATTTGCTGTTTTTTTTTCATAGGCATGTATTCTGGGGGTGATACCTGACACGGGGATGCCATGGATATTCTGTGGTAGCCACAACACTTGACTGGGTAGAGAATTAATGTGGCGAAACCCTATAGGCGAGTGTATTCCCCTGATTAGCCCTTGTGTTGGGTTGTTGCCTCTGAATTATTTGTCTTTATTGTTTCTATTGTTTGGTAAATGACAACTTATACTTATTGACGACATGACTGCCTGTCCATGGATTATTCTTTATGGTTGATTGTGTATGGCTATGCTGTTTGACCTACGTGATTGTATGGATGAGTAGGGTTAAGGCCTCATTCAAGTGCTGGTCTATATTAATCACTAATTTAGGAAAACAGTCTTCCTTTTCTCCTTCTGTCTCCTTTTTTTTCTTTTTTTTTATGTGTTTGTGCTGTTGCATTGGTGATTTCTCTTTTCATAATATAGTAATGGTTATCGGGAAGTGTACAGACGTTTCAGGGGGATTCTTCTGGTTTGGGGGGAGAGTTGAGGGAGGGGGGTTACGTGGGAAGATCTTTCCATGGAGGAACTTCTCATGGGGGAAGAGACTTTCAATGGAGGGGGCGCAGGATTTTGTAGCATTATTTAAAATATGAAAAGTTTATTGTACTGAAATGGAGGAGCAGCATTTAAACTTAAAACGAACAGAAATTATTACTCATATGAGGGGTTTACTTCTCGTAATACCTCGCTCTTTACGCTAAAGTATTTTTAGTAATTTCAACTATTTATTCTACGGCCTTTGTGATTCAGGGGTCATTCTTAAAGAATTGGGACAAAATTTAAGCTTTAGTGTAACGAGCGAGGTATCGACGAGGGGTGAGCCCCCTCATATACGCAATAAAAACATACGAATATAGAAGTTCGCTACGTAAGTTAATTCGTAAGTTACGTATATTTTTTACTTATGAAAACGTTCGTTAAAAATTAAAAGTTATAGTTTCCTTTTTAAGTAATCAAAAGTTGGATGGCAACTAGGCCTCCTCTCTCGCTCCTTTTTTTCTCAAAGTCTTCCGATTAAAACTATGAAAAAGCCATTTAGCCCAAAAAATTAATATGCAAATTTCATTCTAATTATTTATGCGCGGAGAACCAAGATAAAAAAATGTATTAATTCAAAAACGTCCAGAAATTAAACAAAACAAACAAGTTTTTTTAAATGAAAGCAAGGAGCGACATTAAAACTTAAAACGAACAGAAATTACTCCGTATATGAAAGGGGCTTTTCCTCCTCAACGCCCCGCTCTTTACGCTAAAGTTTTTCACTGTTTTAAAATGTAGAGTTAAGAAAAAGAGTCAAACTTTATCGTAAAAAGCGGGGCGTTGAGGAGGAAAAGCCCCTTTCATATACGGAGTAATTTTTGTTCGTTTTAAGTTTTAATGTCGCTCCTTACTTTCATTTAAAAAGACTTGTTTTTTTTATTTAATTAATCAATAAAGGAAACCTTTTACAACTTATCCAAAGCTATCTTGATCTCATTCAGTAATGAACCAAATTACAAATGATAAGATCGCCGTGTACATGTTAAGAAGGAGTGTTTATCGATACTTAGGGAAGGTAATATGTTCATAAGCCTGCTTAGTCCCAGAAACAGAAGAAAATTGATCTTTTAATTGTTGAAGGAAATTAGTCTCTGTGTCAATTTAGTTTAATATTATGGCCTCTTAGTGAAAATTGGCCTCTCCGTGTCAATTTAGAGAAATCGAGGTAAACTGGTGCTGTTGGTTATGAGCCACATATTCTGTTCACCTTTAATGTCAAGTTTTGTCAGAAGTTTCTGCAATTGGCCTGTGAACTAGTGTACTTAGACAGCAAAAACCCATAATTCAGGGAGTCTAACTGACGTCATTGATGTCTCTGTAACAAAAAAGGTGCATTCGTGTATGAAAAAAACGGTGAATGAAATAAAAGTTGCTTTGTAATAGCAAAATACTGTCACATCATTTATGATTTGATATAAAGTCTATAAAATATCTTCAAAATAATCGGTGAAGTTCTCATTGACGTCATTGTGGCCGCAATAGGCAAAAAGGAGCATTCATGTGCGAAAAGGGCTGACAGATGAAAAGTTGCCTTGTAATGGTAATTTACTGACAAACTCAGTGACAGTTTTGATAAATGATTATGTCATTTAAACCCACCAACGCCATTATAAAGAAGAATTAACTATTTTTTACCATAATTAGGATATTAGTACTATACTCCTTTATTTGAGTGTAAAGGAGTGCTTTAGTAACTGCAACTTTTGGGAATGAGAATTTTAGTGCATCTGTTTGTTACATTTACATGAATGCAGCAATTTTGTTGTGTTTTGCATCATTCATTATATTTTTTTATAATTGCATCATCTTTATATTAATTAAATAAAAAAACAAGTTTTTTGAAAAGAAAGTAAGAAGCGACATTAAAACTTAAAAAGAACAGAAATTACTCCGTATATGAAAGGGGATTCTCCTCCTCGACAAACCGCTCTTTACGCTAAAGTTTTTTATTGTTTTAAAAAGTAGAGTTGCAAGAAAGAATCAAACTTTAGCGCAAGGAGCGGGGTGTCGAGGAGGAAAAGCCCCTTTCATATACGGAGAAATTTCTGTTCGTTTAAGTTTTAATGTCGCTCCTTAGTGTCATTTCAAAAAACTTGTTTTTTTATTTAATTTCTGAAAGTTTTTTAATTAATGCATGTCTGATTTTGGCTATCCGTACATAAATTATTAAGATGAAATTTGCATACTAATTCTTTTTTTGGCTAAATGGCTTTCTCTTAGTTTTGATCAGACGATTTTGAGAAATAAGGGGTGGGGAAGGAGGCCTAGTTGCCCTCCAATTTTTACTTAAAAAGGCAATTAGAACTTTTAATTTTAACGAACGTTTGTATTAGTAAAAATATACGTAACTTAAGAATTAACTTACGTAACAAACTTTTATATTCTTATATTTTTGATTATATATATCAGTGGGTTTGTCCCCTCGTTAATACCTCGCTCTTCACACTAAATCTTAAGTTTTGTCGCAATTCTTTAAGAATGACCCCTGAATCAGAAAGGCCGTAGAATATATAGTTGAAATTACTAAAAATAATTTAGCATAAAGAGCGAAGTATTTATCTCCTCCTAAATCCCTCGCTCTTTATGCTAAAGTAATTTTAGAACCCCTCATATGCGTAATAGTATCTGTTCGTTTTGAGTTTTAATGCTTCTCCTTACTTTCAATTGAAAAAAACTTTTCATGTTTATATTTTCATTGTTATTTTTAATAGCAATGCTAGAAAATCCTGGGCCCTTTTCATTGAATTTCTCTTCCCAATGAAACATTCCTCCAAGGAAAAATCCTCCCATATAGCCCCCTCCCCTGAACGCCACACCCAAACCAAAAAAAAAATCCCCCTGAAAACGTCGGTACACTTCCCAATAACCATTACTGTATGTAAACATTGGTCAAGGTTTGTAACTTGCAGCCCCTCCCCCAGGGACTGTGGGGGGGGTAAGTCATCCCCGAAGACATAGTTATTATGGTTTTCGACTATGTGGGACAAAATGGCTATCTCAAAATTTTTATCCGTTGACTTTGGGATAAAAATTAGCGTGGGAGGGGGCCTATGTGCCCTCCAATTTTTTGGTCACATAAAAAGAGCACTAGAACTTTTCATTTCCGTTAGAATGAGCCCTATTGCAACACTCTAGGACCACTTGATCGATACGATGACCCCTGGAAAAAAAAAACAAAACAAACAAACAAATAAACACGCACCCGTGATTTGTCTTCTGGCAAAAATTACGAAATCCCACATTTTTGTAGATTGGACCTTGAAATTTTTTCTATAGGGTTCTTTGATACGCTGAATGCGATGGTGTGATTTTTGTTAAGATCTTATGACTTTTAAGGGGTGTTTCCCCCTATTTTCCAAAATAAGGCAAATTTTCTCAGGCTCGTAACTTTTGATGACAAAGACTAAATTTGATGAAACTATTGTATTATTGTTTAATTCATTCAATTTTTTTTTGCAATGTGTTAATATTTGTGATTTGGTAAAATTTATCATATTTAGTTTACTTATTGTTGCTAAAAATAGGGATATATTAACAGGATAAGCTTGTTTTGGTGTTACTTGGTTGTTTTACATTTGCTGTTTTTTTTTTTTCGTAGGCATGTATTTTGGGGGTGATACCTGACACGGGGATGCCATGGATATTCTGTGGTAGCCACAACACTTGGCTGGGTAGAGGATTTAAAGTGGCGAAACCCTATAGGCAAGTGTATTCTCCTGATGAGCCCTTGTGTTGGGTTGTTGCCTCTGAATTATTTGTCTTTATTATTTTTTTTATTGTTTGGTAAATGACGACTTATACTTATTGACGACATGACTGCCTGTCCATGGATTATTATTTATGGTTGATTGTGTATGGCTATGCTGTTTGACCTATATGATTGTAGGGATGAGTAGGGTTAAGGCCTCATTCAAGTGCTGGTGTATAGTAATCACTAATTTAGGAAAACAGTCTTCCTTTTCTCCTTCTGTCTCTTTTTTTTTCTTTTTTTTATGTGTTTGTGCTGTTGCATTGGTGATTTCCCTTTTCATGATATTTAAAATCAGCATACAAATCCGATTCTTTTGATGTATCTTTTAGCATCGAAATTACATTTTTTAGAGTTTCGTTTATTATTGAGCTGGGTCGCTCCTTACTACAGTTCGTTACCACGAACTGTTTGATATATAGTTTTTGTCAAAAATGTATTTCATTTTTAATGCTATGGTTTGTTACTTCAAAACACGTGTATATAGCCACTTCCTTTCAAATGAGCCCTTAAACATCTCCCTTCAGTGTTTCAGCCTCCGCCCTCTCGCAGCGGCGACAGAAAAAAAGGGAGCAAGAGAATAAAAGGAGAGACATCACTGCTTCCCATGCGAAATAGTGATTTTCCTTGGTTTTCGGCTATGGTGGGTCCATCGGTGCAGTTTTTTAATTTCCATCCGACACCATTTTCGTAAACTTTATGGCCATTTCGTGGAGTTCTCTCGTTGCAAAATTCGTATTTGCAACAAACTTGTATCATTAAGACTAGTTGAAATAATAATTAAAGTGCCAACCATGATTAAAATCGTTTGATGGAAATACTATTTTCACAAAATATACCTATATACGCTTAGTTTTTGCAAATTTAAATAATTCCATTAGGCCCATATAGTTAATAAAAAAGATTCAAATCAATCATGTATTTACGAAAATTTATGTAGGTTAAAATAAAGGAATCAGAGACATCCCTATAGCGTTGCCTATAGTACAGGCCATACGGCTCCAATGTTTTATTATTTGTTTATCTATCTATAATGTTTGTTTTTTTATTATAGAGGCACTTCATACGGAAGACAAGCTTGGGCGACAAGCTTGCTACTTGTTCCTGTAAAAACACCCAGAAACTGAAACGTCGATTCGACGCCCTATGCGCCAGCAATGGCTCTGGAGGATCTTTTTTCTATTATTATTATTCATACGGAAGAGGTCGTCGTATAAACTTCAAAGGAGGCTTATTCGATTGAAAATCGGAAGTTCTAGTGCTCTTTTTAGGAGTTAAAAGTGATTGGAGGGCAACTAGTCCCCCCACGTTCTTTTTCCCCAAATACATCCGATAAAAAATTTTTAGATAGCCATTTTGCTAAAAAATAGTTCAAAGATCATACAACAGAACTCTGGGGTCGACACAACCTCCCAGGGCCAAGGGGCGTGGGGGCATATATGGTCCTTTAGAGGGGATGCTCGTATAAACTTCAGAAAGAGTTCATTTGATTGGAAACTTTAAGTTCTAGTTCCCTTTTTAAGGGTCGAAAGAGATAAGAGGGTAACTAGCCCTCCCCCACGCCCTTTTTTCCCCAAACCCATCTGACAAAAACTTTAAGGTAGGTACTTTGTTAAGAATAGATCAAACATCAGATAATAAAAACTTCGGGGTCCACCCCCGTGGGCCTGGGGGTAGATGTTGTATGTTATGCCGTGGGGGCATAAATGGTTCTTATAGAAGGCATGCTCGTATAAACTTCAGAGAGAGCTCATTTCATTGGAAATTGAAAATTCTAATTCACTGTTTAAGCGTCAAAACAGATCAGAGGGCAACTAGCCCCCTCCCCCACGTCCTTTTTCCCCAAATACATCCGATAAAAATTTTGAGATAGCCATTTTGTTTAAAATAATTCAAAGATCACATAGAAAAAAGTCCGGGGTCGACACAATCCCTCAAGGCTCGGGGACAGGTGTTTAAGTTAAGCCCTGGGGCATATATGGCTCTTATAGAAGAGATGTTCACATGAGCTTCAGAGAGGGCTCATTTGATTGTAAATTGAACATTCTAGTTCACATTTAAGAGTCAAAAGAGATCAGAGGGAAACTACACCCACCACACGCCCTTTTTTATCCAAGCCCATTTGATGGAAAGTTTGAGACAGCCATTTTGTTTAAAACAGTTCAAACATCAGATAAAAAACTCCAGGGTCGAAAAACAGAACCAAGGGCCCAGGGGCAGGCATTGTATATTATGTCCTGGGGGCATATATAGTTCTTATAGAATAGATTCTTTTATAAACTTCAGAGAAGGCTCATTTGATTGGAAATTGAAAGTTCTAGCTTACTTTTTAAGATTCAAAAGAGATCAGAGGGCAACAAGCTCCCCCCGCCCCCAGGTCTTTATTCCCCAAATACATCTGATAAGAATTTTGAGATAACCATTTTGTTAAAAATATTTCAAATATCATATAACAAATACTCCGGGGTCAACACAAACCCCCAGGGTCCGGGCAGCAGTTGTTGTAAGTTATGCCTTGGGACAAATATAGTTCTTATAGGAGAAAGTTTCGTACAAACTTCAGTGAGGGCTCATTTGATTCGAGATTGAAAATTCTAGTTCACTTTTTAAGAGTCAAAAGGGATCAGAAGGCAATTAGATCCCCCTCCCCATGCCCTTTTTCCCTAACCTGTCCAATAAAAATTGTGAAACGGCCATTTTGTTCAAAATAGTTCAAACATCAGATAATAAAAACTCCAAGGTCGACACAACCCCCCAGAGCCCAGGTGCAGGCGTTTTAAGTTACGCCCTGGGGTATATATGGTTCTTATAGAAGGGATGCTCGTTAAAATATTAGAGAGGGCTCATTTGATTGAAAATTGAAAGCTCTAGTTCTTTTTTAAAGAGCTGAGATAGCCATTTTGTCAAAAATAGTTCAAACATCATATAATAAAAACTCTGAAGTCGTCGACGCAAACCCTGAGAGCACGGGGGCAAGTTTTGAGTTGTCCCCCAAAGGCATATATGATTTGTATGTAAGGGAAGTTCATATAAATTTCAAAGGTGGCTAATTTGATTAGAAATTGAAAGTTCTAGTTCCCTTTTTTGAGACGAAAAGGATCACAGGGAATTTACCCCCCTCCCCCCCCCCACACACACCTGTTTTTTTCAGCAAATGCGTCCAATCAAAATCTTGATATTGTCATTTTGTTTGAAATAGTCCAACAATCAGATCACAAAAACTACGGATTCAACATAACCCCTAGTGGTGGGTAGGTAGGTAGGTTTTTATTTTTATCCACAACATAAACATGAATAAAAATATCACTACTAATAAATTATTGTAGCAAAAAAAGTCCTAAGGACTTGTGCTGCAAATTCCTGTTATGATTTATATTTTATAAATAAATATCTAAACATAACTCATGATTATCCACCTAGCCTATTATAAGAAACAACAACACATAGACATGAACGCTATACAACAAAACAATACTATTAATTATTTTTTACCGGTTTAGCCCCCATCTGACCCCAAAAAACTGCCCAAAAACATCCAAAGCCTCCCGCCCTTTAAAATCTATCTATCTATATATATGTAAAAATAAGTTGTCTGTGTGTCGAGTGACGTCAGGTCATCAGGTCGTCATGTCGTCATTATAAAGATGACGTCATTAAAGGTATTTAAGACATTCGTTCACGGAAAAATGTTTAATATTAAAATGACTGAAGAACCTACAATGTCAACAGCCGAGGAAGCTGCTCAAAGAGTCTATGCCAAAAAACTTGCTGCTTATAGAGAAAGTAAGAAAAGAAAGCGTGCCGAGGAATCATAAGAGCAACGCGAAACCAGACTTGCTGCTAAAAGAGAAAGTGAAAAAAGAAGGCGTGCCGAGGATTCACAAGAACAGCAAGAAAACAGGCTTGCGGCTGATAGAGAAAGTAAGAACAGAAAGCGTGCCGAGGAATCAGAGCAACCTGAAAGTTATCACCTGGCATTCAGGTACAACCCAGTCGATGATTATAGCTTGAGTAGATGTGTTCAAATCGGGACTATGTCTAAAATTTGTCCCTATTGCAAGGCCTTGAAATTCAATGGTGAAACAATGGGAATGTGTTGCGCCTCAGGAAAAGTTAAACTTCCTCTTTTGGCTGCACCACCAGAACCATTGAAGACTTTGCTTACTGGAACTACGTCAGAATCTAAGCGTTTTTTATCACAGATCAGAAAATATAACTCATGTTTCCAAATGACGTCGTTTGGAGCCCAAATCGAAAATCCAGATCAATTTATGTCTACTTTCAAAGTAAAAGGGCAAATTTATCATATAGCAGGGTCCCTTCTACCATTCTCAGGTGAAAATCATAAATTTTTACAATTGTACTTCATCAGTGATAGAAATTCTGAATTGAATGCACGTTGCGAAATTTCTCCCAACGTTGAAAGGACAATCGTTTCCCAATTGCAACATCTTTTCCACGAAAATAATAATTTAGTGCGTCTGGTCAAAACAGCCATGGATTTGATGCCTACTGATACGCATAAAATTGTTATTTCCGCTGACAAAACGCCTCCCGGCCAAACATGTGCGTAGATACAATGCTCCAACTATCGACGAAGTGGCAATCGTTATGGTTGGTGATCAGTTTTTACCTCGAGATATAATTCTTCATAAGCAAAACGCTCAGTTGGTAAGAATTGCTGAAATTCATCGATGCTACGATGCCCTACAATATCCTATCATTTTTGGGATGGAGCCGACGGCTATCACTTTAATATTAAATTGATGATCCAGCCACTAACAAAGAAATGAATAAGAAATGCAGTGTAATGCATTATTATTCCTATAGACTAATGATTTGGCAGGATGAAGTCAATTATATTTTAAAATGCCGTCAATTGTTTCACCAATCTGTCGCTGATATGTCTGCTAAAATTGAATCAGAACGTTTGCTATATATCCGCCTGAATCAGACCTAGCTCCGCTCTGAACAATACATTCATTTGCGAGATACAGTTGTAAATGACGGTAATACCACAAACGTTGGAAGATTAACGATTTTACCTTCGTCATATGCTGGCAGTCCCCGTCATATGCATGAATATGCTCAAGATGCTATTGCGTATGTTCGTCTCTATGGTCGTCCAGATTTATTTATTACATTTACATGTAATCAATCTTGGGACGAGATACAGCAGCTTTTACTCCAAGGACAATCGGCAGTTCATAGACATGACATTACGGCCCGTGTCTTCCGGCAAAAGTTGAAATCACTGATAAACTACGTAGTAAAACTTGAAGTGTTTGGGTCAGTGTGATGCTGGATGTACTCAGTGGAATGGCAAAAACGAGATTTGCCACACGCACATATACTAATCTGGCTACATAATAAAATTATTTCTAACGAAATTGATGATGTGATTTCCGCTGAAATACCTGATGAAAATGTCGATAAGGGGTTATATGATATTGTTGTTAAAAATATGATACATGGACCTTGCGGTGCACTGAACGAAAATTCACCATGCATGGCCAAAGGAAGGTGCACAAAGCAATATCCTCGACTTTAGTATCCAACATAATTACTGACAATGATGGTTACCCACAATATAGAAGAAGATCTACTGAAGATGGCGGTAAAACAGCAATAATAAAGAAGCGTAACGGTACCACCATCGAAGTAGATAACCAGTGGGTTGTTCCATATTCCCCATTATTATCAAAAACATTTAATGCACACATAAACGTTGAATACTGTAACTCCGTAAAGGCAATCAAATACATATGTAAATACGTCAACAAAGGCAGTGACATGGCAGTTTTTGGCTTGCAGTCCGAAATCGACGAAATCGTATCGACGAAAGATATCGATAAAGATATCGACGAAATCGTACAATATCAGGCTGGAAGATGCATAAGCAGTAATGAAGCTGTTTGGAGAATTCTTTCATTTCCGATACATGAAGGTAGTCCAGCTGTTGTTCACTTAGCGGTACATTTACAGAATGGTCAACGTGTTTATTTCTCGGAAACCAACGTGCAACAAAGAGCCCTGAATCCACCGGATACAAAGTTAACTGCTTTTTTTTGCTTTTCAAAAATGATTCTTTTGCAACAAAACTGCTGTATACTGAAGTGCCATCGTATTACACGTGGAATACTAAGAATAAAGTATTTGAACGTCGAAAACAGGGTAAGTCAGTCGACGGCCTACCTACCATCTTCAAAGATACCACGATAGGAAGACTCTACACCGTTCACCCCAATCAACATGAATGCTTCTTTCTACGCCTGCTTTTGGTGAATGTACCCGGTCCGACATCCTTTGAGTATTTGAGAACTGTAAACGGTACTATACATGACACTTACCGTAGTGCATGCCAAGCTCTGAATTTATTGGAGAATGACCAACACTGGGATAACTGCATCAATGACGCGTGCGAAACGTCAACTCCAAGTCAAATTCGTGCATTGTTTGGCATCCTACAGAGTTATGGGAAAAATATAAATAAAACATGTCTGAAGATATACTCCATCGAAAACGGTTAGAGACGTCAGATACGACTTTTGATTTTACAACAGAAGTTTATAACTACACTTTAGTTATTATAGAAGATTTGTGCGTATGTATGGCAAACAAACCTCTTCAGGATTTGGGAATGCCTTCACCTAATCGTATCGCTGCTGTTTCGACATGTGTAGAATTGGATCGTGAACAAAGTTACAGTACGAGTGATCTATTGTCGTATGTACAAAATAACATTTCCAAGTTAACGTCGGAACAAAAAGACATTTATGATACGATAATGCATTGTGTCGATAACAACGTTGGAGAAATTTTCTTTTTGGATGCGCCAGGAGGTACTGGTAAAACGTTTGTGAAACTGATTCTGGCAGCAATTCGATCAAAAAATGATATAGCGTTGGCAATTGCGTCGTCCGGAATAGCCGCAATGTTGCTGCCTGGTGGAAGAACTGCTCATTCCGCTTTGAAATTGCCTCTGAATTTGCATTCTACATAAACTCCCACGTGCAATATTTCCAAATCATCTGGGATGGGTAAAGTATTGCAGCAATGCAAACTTATTATTTGGGACGAGTGCACAATGGCACACTAAAAATCGCTCGAGGCTCTGGATCAATGTTTGAAAGATTTGCGAGGGAATTCGAAACCCTTTGGCAGCACATTAATATTGCTTGCGGGAGATTTCAGGCAAACATTACCTATAATACCTAGATCAACCCCTGCAGACGAAACGAATGCTTGCCTGAAAAATTCTAATTTATGGACACACGTAAAAACATTAAAATTAACTACAAATATGCGTGTCCGATTGCAAAAACGATGACTCTGGTCAAACACTTTCAGATCAATTGCGGGCAATTGGAAACGGAAAGCTCCCAGTAGGCTCAATTTCAGGACATATACAACTACCTGCTGAATTCTGTAATTTAGACGTTCAAAAACGACTTGATTGAAAAAGTATTTCCGAATATTCTAAACAATTATAAAAATAATAAATGGCTAAGTGAAAGAGCGATTCTTGCACCCAAAAATATAGACGTCCACGAAATCAACAATATTGTTTTGACCAAGATTCGAGACCAGGCAGTCCTTTACAAGTCAGTCAACACAGTTTTGGAACCAAATGAGGCGGTTAATTATCCATCTGAATTTTTAAATTCCGTGGATCTTTCAGGGTTTCCACCACACGTGCTACAACTAAAAATAAGCGTACCAATAATACTGTTAAGAAATATCAACCCACCATAGCTTTGCAATGGCACGTGACTTGCCGTAAAACAAAGAACAATGGAAAACGTAATAGAGGCCACAATCTTGACAGGGCCTTTTGAGGGTGAGCCTGTTCTTATTCCTCGCATTCCCATGATTCCAACGGATCTGCCTTTTCAATTTAAAAGATTGCAATTCCCAATTTGATTAGCATTTGCAATCACCATCAACAAAGCTCAATGTCAATCATTAGAAAAAAGTAGTATAGATCTTAATACTGATTGTTCTTCCCGTGGACAATTGTACGTTGCATGTTCGAGGGTCGGTAAACCTGACAATCTATTTATATGCAGCGAAAATTGGACAGCGAAGAATGTTGTATATTCGCAAGTTTTACGCAGTTAATTTGTATTGTATCTATCTATCTATCTATCTATATAAAAACGAGTTGTGTGTATGCATGTTTGTTTGTTTGTAAAAAGAGCGTTTGCATATGACTTCATTATATGTACATAAGGCTTTGTATTTGCACAGACAATGGGAAAGCCAAGAATGTTGTATATTCGCACGTTTTACTTAGTTCAAAACACATATATAAATCTATCTATATTCATAGGTGGTACATAGGGACACAACTACAATGGCGCATAACTAATATGGCGCCTAACGACTTACGCGGGGGGGGGGCTTGGGGGGGGGGGGCGAAGCACCCCCACCAACTAGGTGTTGGGGTGCCGCAAAGCGCCACCCCAACAGCTAGTATATATATAAAAATAAGTTGTTTGTTTGTGTGTGTCTGTTGACTGACGTCATGTTTGTCGACTAACGTCATTATAAGGATTGAGCTGTATGTCGTCATGAAGTTGTTTGTCGACTGACGTCATGTTTGTCAACTGATGAAATTACAGACCGGGACACCGGGACACAAATAACGACCGGGACACAGGGAGTATAAATGACGACCGGGACACTCAAAGAGAAACTACAGACTGGGACACCGAGACACAAATCACGACCAGGACACAGGGAATATAAATGACGACTGGGATACACGGACACAACTACAACGGGGACGCCAGGGGCACAGGGGGGATATATAAATGACGACCGGGACACAGGGAATGTTCGAAGAGAAATTACAGACCGGGACAACGGGACACAAATGACGACCGGGACACCGGGACACAGGGAATATAAATAAAGACTGCAATGGCGCGTAACGACTTAACCGGGACACAGTGAATGTTCGTAGAGAAATTACAGACCGGGACACTGGGACACAAATGACGACCGGGACACAGGGAATATAAATGACGACTACAATGGCGCGTAACGACTTACGCGCGCGGGGGAATTGGGGGGTGCGAAGCGCCCCCACCAACTAGGTGTTGGGGTGGCTTGAAGCGCCACCCAACAGCTAGCAGTTAAACAAAATTTGTTAATTTGTTTTTAAACCAATATAAAGTGACAGACTCCCTGATGCTAGCTGGCAGATTATTCCAAACAGAAGGCCCCAGATTATGAACCATATATGATGACCTGACTGTTTTTCTTTTTTCATGGCTTAAAAGTTGTGAATTTCTTGTATCATAATTATGGTGCTCCTGATTCATGAAAAAATAATCATGAAAATACTCAAGGCATATATGTTTCATGCTCTGGAACACAAAAATTGATGCTTGGTAGCCACGAACCTGACCAACATTTAAAACATTACACTGGGAAAAGCTAGCAATAGTTTTGGATTCAACCTACTCTTTTATATCCGCAATCAATCGAATAGTATCATTTTGCAAAATCTGGATCTGTTTATAATTAGAAATTAAATAAAAAAAACTAATTTTTTTAGCTGAAAGTAAGGAGCTACATTAAAACTTAAAACGAACAGAAATTACTCCGTATATAAAATGGGTTGTCTCCTCCGCAATCCTTCGCTCTTTACGCTAAAGCTTTTAATTGTTTTAAAAAGTAGAATTGTGGCAAAGAGTCAAACTTTAGCGTAAAGAGCGAGGGATTGCGGAGGCGACAATCCATTTTATATACGGAGTAATTTCTGTTCGTTTTAAGTTTTAATGTCGCTCCTTACTTTCAGCTAAAAAAATTAGTTTTTTTTATTTAATTTCTGAACGTTTTTGAATTAATGCATGTTTGGTTTTGGCTCTCCCCACATAAATTATTAAAATGAAATTTGTATATTAATTCTTTTTTTTGGATAAATGGCTTTCTCTTAGTTTTGATCCGACGATTTTGAGAAATAAGGGGTAGAGAAGGAGGCCTAGTTGCCCTCCAATTTTTCGGTTGCTTAAAAAGGCAACTAGAACTTTTAATTTTTAACGAACGTTTTTATTAGTAAAAAATATACGTAACTTATAAATTAGCAACTTACGTAACAAACTTTCATAATTTTATATTTTTATTATGTATACAACGGGGTTTGTATCCTCGTTAATACCTCGCTCTTCACACTAAATCTTAAGTTTTGTCCCAATTCTTTAAAAATGACTCCTGAATCAGAAAGGCCGTAGAATAAATAGTTGAAATCACTAAAAATACTTTAGCATAAAGAGCGAGGTATTTATCTCCTCCTAAATACCTCGCTCTTTATGCTAAAGTATTTTTAGAACCCCTCATATGCGTAATAATCTCTGTTCGTTTTAAGTTTCAATGCTACTCCTGCCTTTCATTTGAAAAAACGTTTTCATGTTTATTTTTCACTGTTTTCTTATAGTAATGCTAGAAAATCATTCGCCCTTTCCCTTGAATTTTTCTTCCCCCATGACAGATTCCTCCAAGGAAAGATCCTCCAACATAGCCCCCTCCCCTCATCCCCACCCCCCAAACAAAATAAAATCCCCCTGAAAACGTCTGTACACTTCCCAATAACCATTACTATATGTAAGCACTGGTCAAAGTTTGTAACTTGCAGCCCCTCCCCCAGGGATTGTAGGGGAGTAAATCATCCCCGAATACATAGTTATTATGGTTTTCATCTATGTTGAACAAAATGGCTATCTCAAAATTTTGATCCGTAGACTTTGGGAAAAAAATTAGCGTGGTAGGGGGCCTAGATGCCCTCCAATTTTTTTGGTCACTTAAAAAGGGCACTAGAACTTTTCATTTCCGTTAGAATGAGCCCTCTTGCGACATTCTAGGACCACTTGGTCGATACGATGACCCCTGGAAAAAAAAAATAAATAAACACGCACCCGTGATTTGTCTTCTGGCAAAAAATACAAAATTCCACATTTTTGTAGATAGGAATTTGAAACTTCTTCAGTAGGGTTCTCTGATACGCTGAATCTGATGGTGTGATTTTCGTTAAGATTCTGTGACTTTTAGGGGGTGTTTCCCCCTGTTTTCTTAAATAAGGCAAATTTTCTCAGGCTCGTAACTTTTGATAGGTAAGACTAAACTTGATGAAACTTATATATTTAAAATCAGCATTAAAATGCAATTCTTTTGATGTAGCTATTGATATCAAAATTCAATTTTTTAGAGTTTTGGTTACTATTGAGCCGGGTCGCTCCTTACTACAGTTCGTTACCACGAACTGTTTGATAAAATTGCTAGTCTAATGAACGCAACCGTAATTAAACAGTTCGTGGTAACGAACTGTAGTAAGGAGCAACCCAGCTCAATAGTAACCGAAACTCTAAAAAATGGAATTTGGATACCAATAGTTACATCAAAAGAATCACATTTTAATGCTGATTTTAAATATATAAAGTTCATCAAGATCAGTTATACCCATCGAAAGTTACGAGCCTGAGAAAATGTACCTCATTTTAGAAAATAGGGGGAAACACCCCCTAAAAGTCATACAATCTTAACGAATATGACACCTTCAGATTCAGCGTATCAGAAAACCTTATTGTAGAAGTTTCAAGCGCCTATCTACAAAAATGTGGAATTTCGCATTTTTTGCCAGAAGACAGATGCGTGTTTATTTGTTTTTTTTTTTTTTTTTTTTTTTGTTGTTTTTTTTTCCAAGGGTGATCGTATCGACTGAGTGGTCAAAGAATGTCGCTAGAGGGCTCATTCTAACAGAAAGGAAAAATTGGAGGGCACCTAGGCCCCCTCCCACGCTCATATTTTCTCAAAAGTCACCGGATCAAAATTCTGAGAAAGCCATTTTATTCACCATAGTCGAAAAACCTAATAACTATTTCTTTAGGCACGACTTACTCCCCCGCAGTCCCCGTGATAGGGGCTGCAAGTTAAAAACTTTGAACTGTGTTTACATATAGTAATGGTTACTGGGAAGTGTACAGACGTTTTCAGGGGGATTTTTTTGGTTACTACAATGCTTTTTCCAACTAATATTATTATCTAAGTAAAACACCAAATACCTAATTTCTAAAACTTGTTTAATGGGTAAATGTCCATAAAATATGTTATTATTCTCATTAAGTAACCTACCTGTTCTACTAAATAAAATTTGTTTTAGATGCATTAACTGCCAGGGAACCACCAACTGTAAAACTGAGTAAATGTTCAGGTGCTAAGTTAGCCTTATGTACAACCTCCACCAACCAACTACCAATTGGTGTTATCGCAGTGTCGTACGCGAAAGAGGTCAGCGCCTCCTCTCCGACATGTGAAGCCAGCGAATTTACATAAATAAAATAAAGTAGAGATCCCAGCACGGAACCTTGAGAAACTCCATACTTGCCACAAAACTATATGTTTAATATATCTGATATAGCACCTTGATAGTGCAGCCATGCAAATACGATGAACACCAATTTACATAAGTACTACTTAAACAAAGCCCGCTTAGTCAACTTAGAAGAGTATTAAATTCAACAGTGTCAAAAGCCTTACGGAAATCTACAAAAATAGTTAAAGGAACCAGATTATTTTCAAGAGCATTATCAGCAAAAGTTAAAAGATGGTGTACTGCATGACTAGTGGAATGTTCACTTCTGAAACCAAACTATCCATCATACAGTATTTTCTTGGAATCCAAAAATCATACAATCGCTTATAAATAACTTTTTCATAAATTTTACTAAATAAAGGTAAAATCGAAATCGGTCGCCAGTTACAAGGGTCCGAGGGGTCCCCACCCTTATGTAAAGGTATAATTTTTGATCGTTTCAGTTCCGACAGGAAATAGCCTTTAACAATTGACAGATTAATTAAAAAAAAACAGTGCCGGCAAAAGATACACCAACAAAAATTTAGAAGTCTTTAGGTTAAATCCATCGACACCAGAAGAATTTGATTCAAGACCACTAACAATTTTTTCAACTTCTTCAACATTACATTGCATAAATTAAAACCCATCCTGCACGAATATCTCTACCAATATTCGAAAAATAATCACCCATGTAATTTGTTATTTCCAAATTATCATCAATATTTCTATTATTAATTTTTAATTCGGTTATATTCATATATTTTTTTTCACATCCTATCACTTTACGGACAATTCCCCAAGCATCTTTTATATTACCTTCCTTACTCTTCAAACGGCTTAAATAATTCTCATTCTTTGTATTTCTTCTTGATTTATTTACATAATTTCTCATCTCTTTAACCTCATTTAAAATCACTTCTGATGGGTCATCAAGATATTGACAATACAATTTATTTTGTTGGCTTATTAGACTCGAAATTTCATCATTAATCCACGACTTTCTCGGTTTAGCTTTCTTCCAATTAATTTCTTTCAATGGGCAATTTTTATCAAACACAGGGTAAAGGATATCTAAAAAAATTAAAAGCTTTTGAAGCATCATCCTTTTCACTGTAAACTACCTCCAAATCCAACGAACTAACTTCATTTTTAAATCTAGCCAGATTAACTTCTTTCATGTCACGCCTAAGGATTTTATTTTTTCTTTTGATTTTACAACCTGATAACTTCTGCAACGAACAAGGAAGTGGTAAGTGCTCCGAAACTGAATGGGTTAGTACGTCACACGTGCTATCTTCCGCCAAAACTTCACTGACGGAAACATTATCGGTCAAAGTTACACAATGGTCCGTTATTCGGGATGGGATAGAATTTAAGGGGAAAAGGCCAAATGAAATAATGACATTAAGGAAATCCAAATTATAGGCTTGAAGATTTAATAAATCAAAGTTAAAGTCAAAATTCTATTAAAATTTTATCAAATTTTGAATTATTTCATATACTAAAATTTCAAATTCCTCTAGGAAAAAATCTGGACTAGCACTAGGGGGTCTATACACCAATGAAATAAGAAGTGGATCATTATTACTTGTCACTATTTCAATAGCAAAAGTTTCAATCTTACCCTCAATCCATAATGACAAATCTTCCCTTACTTTAAATTTTACATCATCCTGGATTATAAATGCTAAATCTCCCTTTCCCACCGCTAACCGATTCTTAGAGATAAGTGTGTAACATGGAAAATTAAATAACGAAGCAGGACACTGTTCACTAATAAATGATTCACAAATACCTATCACTTGCACCTCACTATCCAGTTCGTTAATTATAACAAATACTTCTTCATGTGAAGTAGTCAAATGGAAATTCCAGTGGAGAATCTGGAATTCGAACAGCATAACGGGTGCAAGCACATCATCTACTGCAGCATATTTACTAAACCTTGTAGGCTGTTTACCCAAAAATTCCGACCGGCTACCAATATCACTCGACAAAATATCATCTAACAAAAACGATTATTTTCTAACTGTAGTAATCGCGAAAACATCCTATCATCCTACTAGGATGAATAAATCATCCTACTTTCTATTAAAGAACTATGACTACGAAAGAGTCTAAATACTAAAGAACACATTTGTAACTACTATAACGAAAAAGAGCCAACATTCAGATTAGATGTCCTGACGACTACACAGTCTGCGTGACTGAGTTTCAGTTCCAGACCTAGCGAAAATACGGCCATGATCTGATCGTAAATTGTGGTTACATAACCTATCATGAGCCAGTTGCAGTATTTCACGTCACTTCTTCGTTAAACTTTCTGACATAAATATACCAGATTTGGCCAGTTTGCAGAATCATATACGTCAGATATGATTGATTCAGCCGAGTGCAGGAGTTGATTGTTCATGCGATAAGAAACTTTGCGTGAGATTTCTTCCCTGGGATTCGCTTTTACCGCTTCCAGTTCTTGTTAGGTCTGAGTTAGTCTAACACTCAGGTCAAAAGATAGGTTACCTACATCTGGGCTTGGATTTGAAAGAGGATATTTCGAAAAATGTCCTGGTTGATCGATGCTGTTAGAGACAGTGCCCCTGCGCTTTGCACAGTATTTTTCCGGGTATGGCTGGTAGATTTCTGAATCATTGTCCATTTCATGAAGCGAGCCTAGCCTTGTTAGTAGCTTTTTGCAGTGCATCTGTTCTCTTTACTTTGACACCGTGGAGGCTTTGGGTAGAAACTGTTTGAAAATCATGGGACCCGTAGCAAAAAACTGTGAATTTTGCTGGACCTGACGCTCACTTGACTTCACCAATAATTTAAACTGGTCACAAGGGATAGTCCTAGAGCTTTGCAACCACAAAATCTCCCTTTTCCAAGACGGCATCGTAAACTACTAATTAGCAACTCTAAGTAACATGAGCCAAAGACGTACACGCAAGGGTACTATTTTACGACTCCCCAGCTTCAAACAGCGCCAGATATTATCCAAATTAGGTTTTCAGCAGGCTAATTTAAATCAATTTCCTGCATCCGGTATGACACGAACAAACACTGGTTAAACGAGTTTAGGTGTGTTTGCTATGAATGGCGGATAGCAGAGCCCGGGGGAAGGGTTGTAACTTATGTCCTAGGGACATCATAAAGTTCTTATGGAAGAAGTGGTCGTATAAACCTCGAAGGGGACTCAAATGATTAGACATTGAAAGTTCTAATTCCCTTTTAAAGAGTCAAAAGTGATCTGATTGCAACTACCCCCCCCCCGCCAATCCTCTTTTTCCCAAATGCGTCTGATTGAATTTTCTACGTAGCCATTTTTTTCAAAATAGGCCAAAGACCATACAGCAAATATTCCAGGGATAGCACGCCCACAAAACAGAGGCGCCATTTGGACCAAATCTTGGGGTGCGCATGAACTTAATCTTGCCCCCCCCCCCTGACTCACTTCGTGTCGCGTAATCATTTAGGAAATGGGCATTTGACAGAACTCGAGAATTTTATCATGTATCTCACCTACTTTCAAAGTTTACAATGGTTAATAGCAAATAGCGTAATTACCCCAAGGGTCTTCAAGTAATTACGCTCTTTGGTTAATAGGCTTGCAGTAATTTCAAATCAATTGGACAGAATGGATTATGTTGGACATAATGGATTATTATGTCCAGCAAAAGGCCCTTTGTGGTAGAAGCTTGGGCCCCCTGGAAAATCTGGGGTGGCTATTTGACCACCCCTGACCCCCCCCCAAATGGCCCTTCTGCCACAAAACCTGGAGGCAAGTGTTGTAGATTATGTCCCAGGGGCATATAAGGTTTTTATGGAAGGGATTGTAGTATAAACTTCGGAGAGGGTTCATTCAATTGTAAATCGGAATTTCTAGTGCCCCTTTTAAGAGTCAAAATTGTTTAGAGGGCAACTAACCCCCTCCCCACCCCAAGGCCCCTTTTCCCCCAAATGCATCTTATCAATATTTTGAGATGGCTCTTTTGTTCAAAATAGTTTAAAGATAAGATAACAAAACGCAGGGGTCAACAAAGCCCCCCAGAGCAGGGGGGAAGTGTTGTAAGTTATGCCCCGGGGGTGAGGTAGTTTTTGTAAGGGGTGGTCGTATAAACATCAGTGGTAGCTCATTTAATTGGAAATTGAAATTCCAATTTACTGCTTTAAGAATAATCAAAAGTGATCGGTGGGCATATACCCCCCCCCCCCACACACTCTTTTCCCCAAATGTATCTGATCAAAATTTTGAAATACAAATTTTGTTTGAAATATTCCAACGATCAGATGAAACAATATCAGGGTCCACATACCTCCTCCCCCCAAAAAAATCCGGGGGGAAGGTTTGCAACTTATGCCCCGGGGGGATATAAATTTTTACGGATAAGGGGGTCGTCAAAACTTCGGACGGGACTCAAATGAATAGAAATTGAAAGTTCTAGTTCCCTTTTTAAGAATCAAAAGTGGTCAGATGGCAACTAGCCTTCCCCCACCAACCCCAAGGCCATAAGGCTCCAATTTTTTCTCCAGAGGCACTTGATATGCAAGGGGTGGTATTATAAACTTCGGAGGAGAATCTTCAATTGTAAATAATAATTTGTAGTGCCCTTTTTAAGGGTCAAACTCGATTGAAGGGCATCAACCCCTCTTTCCAAACCCTCTTTTCAGCAAAGGCATCCAATAAAAAATTTTAAGATGACTATTATGTCCGAAATAGTCAAGAGGTGAAGTAATTAAAACGATCATTTTTCGTGGGGTGACTAAACCTCCCACTGTCCCCAGGGCAAGAACTGTATGTTATGCATGCTGTCTATTGTTCATATATAAGGTTTTCGTCGAAGGGGTAATTGTACAGACTTTGGAAAAGCCCCATTTGATGTAAAATGAAAGTTTTAATTACATTTTTAAAAGTCAAGAGTAATCAGACGGTAGGAACCTCCCCCCCACACGCCTTCTTTCCAAATGCTTGAATAAAAATTTTGAGTTTTTGTTCAAAATCGTCCAAATGTCAAATGGCTATGGTTCCAGGTTTGAACCCCCCCCCCCCAGCAATAGGAGAAAGGACTTTAAGTTATACTAGCAGCCAATCGTTAACATATAAAGCTTTTATGGAAAGTGTTTTTGGATTTAATCCAAAATCCAAAATCTATTGTGCCCTTTTTAAGGATCAAAAATGATTTTTAAAAATGCCTAAATCCCCCAAATCTCCCAAATGAACTTATAAAACTTTGAAATAGTCATTTTGTTCAAAATAGTCCAAAATTCAAGTTACTATAGCTTAGAGGTTGAGAAATTCTCCATAGCCCCAAAGAAAGGATTGTAACTTATGCCCATTACTAGAATATAAGTCTTTTGTAGAAGGCGTGGTCGTATTATTTTTGGAAGGGACTCATTTGACAAGTAATTGAAACTTTTAGTTCTTTTTTCAAGATTCAAAAGTTAGCAATTGACAATTAGTCCATACTCCACTTTCCCGAAGGACATCTGGTCAAAATTTTAAGATAGCCATTTTGTTCAAAATAGTTCAAGGGCCAAATAAATATGCCTCCGCGTTTGAGCCCCTCCGCATCCATTAGTTACGGAGCTTAATTATTATTACTTTGATACTTTATTTACCTTGATACCTTGTTTACTTGGATGCTTTCTTTACTTTGATACTAGTTTTGATACTTTGATGAAAGTTTGATGTTGAAAAAACTAATTTTGAAATAAAGAATTTTCTAAGAAATTAAAACTTTGCAATCAAAAATTGAACAAAATTAGTTTATGATTATATATATATATATATATATATATATATATATATATATATATATATATATATATATATATATATATATATATATATATATATATATATATATACTTACATATATATATATATATATATATATATATATATATATATATATATATATATATACATATATATATACTTACATATATATATATATATATATATATATATATATATATATATATATATATATATATATATATATATATATAATATATATAATATATATAATAATATAATATATATCATAAATAAACATTTATTTATTCATTTTTATTAGTACCTATTGTATGTTTGATTGCTATTACTGTTTATTTAATTTATGTTCGTTTTGGGTTTCATTTATTCTTTAGCAGTAATTTCGTGTCGTTTCTAGTTTGAATTTTAAGAGGTATTGTATCTGATTATCTTAATTTTAATATCACATTTACTTTTCTTTGTAGAACTTCTTTATCGGAAAGTTTTTTTTTTATTAATTTCAACAAAAGATGATTCTTTTATGATTCAAAGATGATTCTTTTGAAATTCAAAGGAATCAAACAGTTCGTGGTAACGAACTGTAGTAAGGAGCGACCCGGCTCAATAGTAAACGAAACTCTAAAAAACGAAATTTCGATGCTAAAAGATATATCAAAAGAATCGGATTTTTATGCTGATTTTAAATATATAAGTTTTATCAAATTTAGTCTTTGTCATCAAAAGTTACGAGCCTGAGAAAATTTGCCTTATTTTGGAAAATAGGGGGTAACACCCCCTAAAAGTCATAGGATCTTAACGAAAATTACACCATCGTATTCAGCATATCAGAGAACCCTATAGAAAAAATTTCAAGGTCCAATCTACAAAAATGTGGAATTTCGTATTTTTTGCCAGAAGACAAATCACGGGTGCGTGTTTATTTGTTTTTTTGTTTTTTTGTTTTTTTTCTTTTTCCCAGGGGTCATCGTATCGACCAAGTGGTCCTAGAGTATTGCAAAAGGGCTCATTCTAACGGAAATGAAAAGTTCTAGTGCCCTTTTTAAGTGACCAAAAAATTGGAGGGCACCTAGGCCCCCTCCCACGCTCATTTTTTCCCCAAAGTCAACGGATCAAAATTTTGAGATAGCCATTTTGTTCCGCATAGTCGAAAACCATAATAACTATGTCTTTGGGGATGACTTACCCCCCACAGTCCCTGGGGGAGGGGCTGCAAGTTACAAACTTTGACCAATGTTTACATACAGTAATGGTTACTGGGAAGTGTACCGACGTTATCAGGGGGATTCTTTTGGTTTGGGGGTGGGGTTCAGGGGAGGGGGCTATATGGGAGGATCTTTCCTTGGAGGAATATTTCATGGGGGAAGAGAAATTCAATGAAAAGGGCGCAGGACTTTCTAGCATTACTATAAAAAAAAAACAATGAAAATGTAAACATGAAAAAGTTTTTTCAATTGAAAGTAAGGAGAAGCATTAAAACTTAAAACGAACAGAGATTATTACGCATATGAGGGGTTCTAAAAATACTCTAGCATAAAGAGCGAGGTATTTAGGAGGAGATAAATACTTCGCTCTTTATGCTAAAATTTTTTTAAATAATTTCAACTATTTATTCTACGGCCTTTCTGATTCAGGGGTCATTCTTAAAGAATTGGGATAAAACAAGATTTAGTGTGAAGAGCGAGGTATTAACGAGGGGACCAACCCCCTCATATATATAATCAAAAATATAAGAATATAAAAGTTTGTTGCGTAAGTTAATTCTTAAGTTACGTATTTTTTTTACTAATAAAAACTTTCGTTAAAATTAAAAGATCTAGTTGCCTTTTTTAAGTAACCGAAAATTTGGAGGGCAACTAGACCTCCTTCCCCACCCCTTATTTCTCAAAATCATCTGAACAAAACTAAGAGAAAGCCATTTAGCCAAAAAATGAATTAATATGCAAATTTCATTTTTATAATTTATGTACGGAGAGCCAAAATCAGACATGTATTAATTCAAAAACTTTCAGAAATTAAATGAAAAAACAAGTTTTTTTAAATGAAAGTAAGGAGCGACATTAAAACTTAAAACGAACAGAAATTACTCCGTATATGAAAGGGGCTTTTCCTCCTCGACACCCCGTCCTTGCGTTAAAGTTTGATTCTTTCTCGCAACTCTACTTTTTAAAACAATAAAAAACTTTAGCGTAAGGAGCGGGGTGTCGAGGAGGAAAAGCCCCTTTCATATACGGAGTAATTTCTGTTCGTTTTAAGTTTTAATGTCGCTCCTTACTTTCATTTAAAAAAACTTGTTTTTTTATTTAATCTCAACACGAAACGAATTTTTGTGCGTGTGTTTGTAGTATCCGCGAGAATGCAAAACTTTTGTTTTGTTTAAAAAAGGATCATTTGACCACTATGTTCATTTGATGAAAATATTATTTTGGCGATGTATGTTTATAATAAGTATATTTATTCAGAAAAAAAAATTATTTTAACTTCAAACATATAGTTAATAAAAAAAATCAAATATATCGTAAGAAATATTTAAGAATGATATATCGAAGGGATATCAAAGTCTCGACACCGAAACATGATTTTAATTACTAACCAAAAAAAGTATCTTTTTGAGATCTTTTTGATAACTGAAGTCATTTGATAAAAATACTATTTTTGCAAGGTATGTTTATAATATGTAAATTTACTCAGAAATAATTGTTTTCTAATGTGAAGCATTTAGTTAGAAACAGAAACTCAAATCAATCGTAAAAAAAAAGTATTTAATAATGATAGAGCAAAGGAATCGCAAAGTCTGGACGATGAAGCATACTTTCAGTTGCTGTAATACCTTGATAATATGAACTATAATGTTAGGTAATAACCCTACTAACTGATTCTACTGTTGGGTAATATTCAGTATCGACATTTAAAATTCAATATTTCAGACCAAATATTGGTATCAAAACGTAAATATCGGTGTTGAAGACGATATTTAAATTTCTTTACTATTTTCTACTTTCCTGCCATCTACCGGTGAGTGTCCATCAGAAAAGATCCAGCACACAAAGTTCATCATTTATTAGTGAACAGTGTCCTGCTTCGTTATTTAATTTTCCAGGTTACACACTTATCTCCAAGAATCGGTTAGCCGTGGGAAGGGGAGATTTAGCATTTATAATCCAGGATTATGTAAAATTTAAAGTAAGGGAAGATTTGTCATTATGGATTGAGGGTAAGATTGAAACTTTTGCTATTGAAATAGTGACAAGTAATAAAGATCCACTTCTTATTTCATTGGTGTATAGACCCCCTAGTGCTAGTCCAGATTTTTTCCTAGAGGAATTTAAAATTTTAGTTTATGAAATAATTCAAGGTTACTCAGTAATAGGGACTGAAAATCTTTCAGGTTAAAAAAAAATTGATCACGAATAAATAGATAACCTAACTAATACTTCTAAGCTTTTTGGTGGTTTAACGATGGAAAAGTTTCCAAAATTATAGTGTATGCTATTTTTTGTTACGTTATTTTTTGTTTTGGGACGATAAGGTAAACATGCTGATGCTAAATAGTGTGAAATCTTACGTTTATGTGTCTAGATTCTGAAGTGAAAATGTTACTTTTTAAAAAGACGTTACTTTTTCTAGGGCATACTTTATTTAAAAAAGGGAAACATGGTCAACTTTTTCTTAAAGTAACAATTTTGATCCTACCGTCAAAAGAGAATTAAGGATGCAGGGGTGTAATTTTCTATGGGGCATGAGGTGTAACTGTCCCTTCGAAACGTCGGTTTGCCCCTCCCCCGAGCCCATTTCGTCCCCCCAGCTGAAATTTAGTTTCTTCCAAAATCTTGTTAAAACTAAGGTAAATCTGTATAATTCAAGCATCTTGAAGGAGACCCTCCCAGGGCGAGGTGTATCCGTTGCACTTTGGATTGGGTGAAACCTGTAACTACCCAAAATGAGGTTAACTCAACAGCGTAGTTTTTAGCAGTGAGAGACTGCGTTCACGAGGACCCCTGTCAACATATTCCTTCGGGTCCTTTCATATGTCTTATATTATGCAGTTTCAATGAAAAACTATGAAATTTCCTGTTGTTAAGACAATAATGCAACCTATAAAATTTACCATTGGGACGGTTTGAAATGATGAACATCTTGTTAATTAAAAAAACAATTAACACCCCCTCCCCAATAGCAATTGCTTTCATATGTTTATTCTCAAATTATATTATAGTCTCTGGCATTATGCGTAAAGTCCATCTATTCTTCAATACAGTCTTCTGGCTAAACTGTAGTCTTGAAGATGCTGGAACGCGCTATATGAATCATTTAATGTTATGTGATAATTTAAGAAATCGCTGCATACACGTATCGATATTTTACTTTTGATATTTCATGAATATTCCATGAATTGGATATTATAAGTTAATATATATAGATATAGGTCATTAAATTGTCAATAGGTTAATTTAGCATTCATGGGATGGTAAGATGGTTCCCCTTATTAATTGGATATTGGCAGGATCGATACAAGATACTAGGGTATATAGGGGTGCTGCTATTGTTTTAAGATTAAAGAACACCATATAGTAGTATCTGGTGTTTAGGCTTAATTTTAAGCTTAAATTTTTGGAAGGGTAACTACCTTTCGGGAAGTTGTAACGTTATTAGACTCCAGGATGAGAATTTGAGGGAAACTTTCCAGGAATAGTTGAATACTAAACCAGAGAGTCTAAAACTTGACCATATAGAAGATGAATAGAATAAGTTTAGGAAATTAGTTTTTGTAGTCACTGATGGTGTTTTAGGGAGGAAAGTTAGTAATGCGGCTAAGAATAACAGCTAAAATGCTTTATGTTTAGTAGAGAAGAGGAGGAGCGAGTACAAAAATTTTTAGACGTAAATTATGTGAAAATAAAAGGAATGTAAGAAAAGTATTCAAATGTGGATTAAGGAGGTATGAAGAAGAGGCCAAGGCTGAAATTGCATAAGATCTGGAAGAAGCAGCTAGACGAAGTAATGTAAAATATTGTGCAGGAGTGTTTATAATTGAGAGGAAATAATCAATCTGGACTTGTCTTAGTTAAAGAGAGGAACAGGGCCACAATTATTGATAAGGAAAGTGTCAAAGAGAGACAAGACACACTGAAAATGCGCCATGACGAATTTACAGGGAAAGATATAGAAAAGATTTAAAAAAATTGTGACACTGAGGAAGTGAAGAAAGATTTATTTAGTGAGGAAGAATTAGTGACAGTACTAAAGGGATTTAAATAGAATAAGGCCCCAGGTGCTGACATTGTTGTAAATAACTTTTTTAAATCTGGCGGTTGTGAAGTTAGAGACTATGAATATGGTTTTTAAAAAGGAAAAGAGGAAACAAAAATAAATCCCTCTACAAGAAAGGTGATAAGAGTGAGTGAGGTAATTAAAGAGGTATCAGCTTGGTTTCTGTAGGAGTAAAGTTACTTAGTATAATGACACGTTTCAGACTTAGAAATTGCTCTAGAAAGTGTTTTAAGAGAAGAATATTGTGTTTTTAGGAAGGGGATAGGATGCGTCGAACTTTCCCTCTTAGATCCACATTATTGAGAAGTGCCTGAGTCGTCAAACCTCTTTAGTAGTCTGTTTTATAGATTATGACCAAGTTTTCGATTCAGCCGATAGAAGAGCTTTATCAAAGGACCTATCCTTGTATAGTATACCAGACAAATATGTTAGTTATAGGTGCTACGTACAAGAATAGCATTAATGCGGTTAAGGTAGGAAAAAAGATTTTTAGCTGGTTTCGTATTAAATCAGAAGTTATGCAGGATTGCGTTCTATCCCCATTTAAATGGAACATTTTGATGTATTTAGTCTCAAGTAACACCGCAAAGACAATGAGAGAACACGGAATCAATTGGGGAAGTAAAACTCTCTTAGACTTAGATTATGCTATTTGAACAACCTAGATGAAAAAGTTAGCAGAATGAATGAATTTTTAACAGTTTTGAGGATAAAGGGTGCAAGAATAGGTTTGAAAATTCATATTAAGATGACTAAATCGCTAAGACTGGGATCAAATGCAGAAGAAAGGGGTGATGTTTTGTAACGAGAAGATCAATCAAGTAGACAGCTTCCCATACCTAGGTAATATTATTAGTAAAGACGAGATGAAGATGTTAAAAGTAGAGTAGCCAATTTTCCAGTTTTTTTCCAATTGAAAAAGGTTTGGAGAAATAGGAAGATAAGTCTGCGAACAAAAATTAGAATATTGCAAGCAACAGTGACGACCGTGGTCAAATATGTTTCTAAAGCATAAGTGCTCCAAAAGACGAAAAATGGTATGCTAGATGTTTTCCAGAGAAATAGCCTACAGACCGTTTTGGGTACCCAGCTGTATGAAAATGTGGTTCAATTTTACTCTCAAGGGCTATAATGAGAGAAAGTTAGAGATGGCTTAAATACGTTTTGCGGATGAAAGATTGCCAAAGATCATCTTTGTTAGCCAACCATTTATGGCCAAACGAAGAGCAGGTCACCCTCGAATGGGATGGGAGGATACCATAAGGAAATACTTGACATGAATCGGAACTTCTTGAAAGGGTTTAAACAGGAAGGCTTTGAATAGATTAGTACGAAGGAGGAGTGTCCGTAGATGTGTTGGCCTCAGGCCACTTGGTGTGAAAGTGAGTCATTAGAAGTAGTAGTGGAGTACAAAAATGTTTTGTAAACAGTCGAGAAGAATTAAAATAACGTATTTAGTCCATTGACCCCCCATAATGGTACTTAGTATGCACAGCTGTATCCATAAGTGGGTTTACCCTGTTCTCAAGCTCAAACTATATTTAGTCAGGGTGGCCTCTCATATGCTGCTTAAGACCTCTGAAAAGCTTTGCTTGATAAAAAGCCTCTGAAAGGCTTTGCTGACAGTCTTCTCCAAGCTGAGAGTAAAGCAGTAAGAAAGATGGACCTTGCCTTGCTGGCTCCGTAGCCTGTGCCAATAGATACAAGTATCGTGCCAGTTCATTTGATTTAGCCACAACAGAATAAAGTCAGTTCGTCGGGATCACATGAAGAGGCATGCTTCGCAACAGCCGAATCTATTTCGTCTCTGCAGATTTTCCAAAGGAAGTATATAATTCTAAGAAAAACTGATCTGCTCACGACTCGTAATGTGGGGTCTCAGAAATACCTAAACAAGGTTTTCATGAAATTAATTTCCGTTCCTGCCACCAGTGTTACACTGGCAGTGTCCCTTCTGAGGGTGTTTTCCAAGACTGGACAGCTAATCACTGAAACGTCGAACCGATGTAAATATTGACATGTTGTTGTTCATGAATAGCCAGAAATAGCCAGTGGTTGTTTTTTCTTTGTCCCAAGTATTTTAGATCTGGGTTTCCATTATATTCATTTATGGAATCGAAGTTTGTTTTTATTGTTTGATTTTATCTTATTCGAAGTTCAGAAAAAATTATGCAAAATGCTCTTTAATTACAAATTTTGCTATTGAACTTTGGCAAAACTAAGAGTTAATCTTAGGAAAAACTTGATCCTAAATACTAATATCGACATATGAAATATCAAAAGTAAAATATCGATACGTGTATGCAGCGATTTCTTAAATTATCACATAACACTAACTGATTCATATAGCGCGTTCCAGCATCTTCAAGACTACAGTTTAGCCAGAAGACTGTATTGAAGAATAGATGGACTTAACGCATAATGCCAGAGACTATAGTATAATTTGAGAATAAACATATGAAAGCAATTGCTATTGTGGAGGGGGTGTTAATTGTTTTTTTAATTGTTTTTATTTAACAATTACAAAGTACTTCTAAAAATAAAATACATAAGAAATTCAATCAATTTTGGTTATTTAATTATGGCGAGTGGTCATTAATCATCATTTCCCTTAAACAAGACTAAGAAAAATTAAAATATGTTTATTTAAGAGATTTTTGGGAGAAAAGTTCAGAATCTTTTTCTATAGAGTATACACTGAACTCCCTCATATGCTTGGTATTTAGGTTACAGTTCTTCCAACGAATTTCAACAATGTAAATTATCAAGATGTTAATCATTTCAAACCGTCCCAATGGTAAATTTTACAGGTCGCATTATTGTCTTAACAACAAGAAATTGCATAGTTTTTCATTGTAACTGCATAATATAAGACCCGAAGGAATATGTTGACAGGGGTCCTCGTGAACGCAGTCCCCCACTACCAAAAACTACGCTGTTGAATTAACCTCATTTTGGGTAGTCACAGATTTCATCCAGTCCAAAGTGCAACGGATACGCCTCGCCCTGGGAGGGTCTCCTTCAAGATACTTGAATTATACAGATTTACCTTAGTTTTGACAAGATTTTGGAAGAAACTAAATTTCAGCTGGTGGGGGACGAACTGGGTTCGGGGAGGGGCAAACCGACGTCTCGAAGGGACAGTTGCACATCCTGCCCCATAGAAAATTAACACTTGCATCCTTAATTCTCTTTTGACGGTGGGATCAAAATTGTTACTTTAAGAAAAAGTTGACCACATTTCCCTTTTTAAATAAAGTTTGCCCTAGAAAAAGTAACGTCTTTTTAAAAAGTAACATTTTCACTTCAGAATCTAGACACATAAACGTAAGATTTCACACTATTTAGCATCAGCATGTTTACCTTATCGTCCCAAAAAAAAAAATAACGTAACGAAAAATAACATACACTATTATTTTGGAAACTTTTTCATTGTTAAACCACCGAAAAGCTCAGAAGTCGTGGTTAGGTTAATTATTTATTCATGATCAAGTTTTTTTTTTAACCTGAAAGATTTTCAGTTCCTATTACTGAGTAACCAGCCTTCAAACGGGAACGTTCTTACTCATAATAGAGTTAGTTGATACTAGTAGTTACTACACAATACTCCTGAGCTAAGTTCATTAGCATAACCGGATTGTCTCTATTTGGGTCACTGTTCTACTTACATAACCATACTGTAATAACGATACATCATTAGCATAACCCAACCGGCATCTCATTTTCAAATACCTGTCTGAACATGATTAACAAAAGAAAGTTGAAATACGTGTTTGATGACTTAATTCTATGAATAAATTTTTTATCCGGATTGAATGAAATATGGTTTTATCACACGCTTGAGTAGTGAAAACCGGTGAAGTTATGTTTCACAGAGAATCAATTGCTATTTCATTTTTTAGATGGAACTTGTGGTCATCGATGTCCCAACCTCTAAGGGGCAACCCCTAATACCCCTACCCCAACGTTTTGCCCCCCATATTTGTAATTAATTTTTTTGATGAACCTTGAAATATTTTTCTAGCTTTTTGGGGGGGGAGGGACATAAAGTTTTTCAACTTTTTCATGTCTTAAAATGACAAACAATACAAATTCACTGGTGATACTTTCGAAATACGAAATGAAGATAATATTAGTATGTTAGTCGTGATTTTTCCTATTAGAAAAAATAATGTTTGTAGTGACTTTTTCTTTTTTTGCTTAGAATTTTCTGGGAATTTTTTATGTCTTAAAATGACGCAAAATATTTAGAATTTCTTATAAAATAATTAATAAAAGAAAAACTGAAAAAAAGGAAATTAAAAGAAATAAAATAAAGTTTTGGGACTTAGAATTTGGCTGTTCATTGACAGTACCTAGTTTATTATATGTTTTCAAACAATCTTATTTATACATTGGAAGAATATACAGGTAAATCATATTTTTTTTTAAAGTGAAGATGAAGTGGTCCAAGAAAGCATGTACACATGATTCAGTTATCGTTGCTTTAACTTAAAGAGAATGCAAACATAAAACTATTAGTTGATGACGAAGGCCAACTTCTTGCTACTACTGGTGGTAGCACGCTACCATTTGGTAGATCATATCGCCATATTCTCGGTATTAGTATTCAAATGAAAACAAAGGGAAAAAGACAGGCCTACTGCTGCACTAATATCATAATGCAGATATTTTCAACGACCAAAACTGCAAAATATGTGAAAATAGTGTGGTAATATACTGTGTAGTCTGAAGCAAAATAAAAAGGGCAATGACAGACAGTATCACCAAGGAATATAAAGACGAATTGATGTAAAACAAAGCACATGTTAACATTATTACTATTATTGATCATATACCAACAGATACAGTCAATCAAGCCAATAATACCAATAATGAAAGGTTTGATGTGGATGTAGCTGAAACGACGTCAGAACTTTTGTATAACCGAAAAATGGAATAAGTGCCATGTAAAGAGAAAACATTTTGAAGTATTTTATTGAATAGATTCAGAGCATTCATTTTTATTTTTATGATAATATTATACATGTCATTATTTCACTTAAAATATTTCACGCATTACTTTGTTATGTTTGCATTATTTTTAGGGTACGCTAGCAAGTAGAACGTTTTATATGTTTAGTAAAAAGTCAGATATGTAAGAATAAGTATTTTAATAGACATAGAAACTACTAGTAGGCTTATATGGCGCATATTAGAATCTGGGATAGGTTAACAGGCTTTTACCAAAGTCTGAGAGAAATGAGCTGGATTTTTTCCAAAATCCACAAAGACAAGCAAACACCCGTTAGGTCCCAAAAATGCACAAAAAAAGACATTGGGACAAGCAAAAAGCCACTCAGACACATAGCCCCAGAAAAGAGAGACAAGCAAACAGCCATTCAGACTCACCCACAGAGAAAGACAAATACATCTACAAACATTACAAACACACTGAGTCGGACACACAAACACAAAAAGACAGACGTAGGGGCAATCAAACATCAGCTCAGACAAATAGGCACAGATATATATATATATATATATATATATATATATATATATATATATATATATATATATATATATATATATATATATATATATATATATATAGAGAGAGAGAGAGAGAGAGAAAGAAAGAAAGAGAAAGAGAGGGAGAGAGGAACCAAACACAAATTAAAAACACAGAGAGTCAGACTCACAAATACACACAAAGACAAACAAAAAAACATCCCGATCAGAAACATAGGCGCAGAGAGTGAGAGAGACAAATTATACACACAAATACACAGAGTCAGACACGCAAACAAGCTACAAAGAGAAACACACAAACGTCCCGGTCAGACGCACAGGCAGACAGTAAGAGAGACAAAAACGCATACAAAGACACTGATTCAGACACAAAAATGCACAAAGACAGAAAATAAGACAAGCAAACACCCGCTAAGATGCATGGACACAGAGAGAGAGAGACTAGCAAACAGTGGATCAAACACAAAGGCAAAGAGAAAGAGAGACAAAAACACGTACAAACATACAGAGTCAGACCAACAAAGACATATACGGTGACATGCAAACATCCGCTCATACACACAAGCACAGAGAGAGAGAGAGAGAAAAAAAACACATACAAAAATACAGATTCAGACGCACAAACACACAAAGAGAAATAACCCACTCTAACACACGTGCACAGAGAGGGAGAGAGCCAAAAAAGCTTACAAAACACAGAATCAGACACAAAAACACGCTCAGACGGAAACGGGGACAAGCAAACAGCCCTCTCAGAAACATAAGCAAAGAGAGAGAGAAAAAAAACACATACAAACACACAGTTTCAGACACACAAACACACAAAGAATGACAAGAGGACAAGCAAACATCCACTTTGACGCACGGGCACAGAGAGAGAGAGAGAGGGTGACGGAAACAAATGCAAACACAAAGAATAATACACAATAAAACACAAGGAGAAACATACAAACACCAACTCAGACACAGGCCCAGATAATGAAAGAGACGGAAACACATACAAACACTCAGATTCATACATACAAACGGACTAAAACAAACTCGGAGACAAGTAAACATCCACCCTGACACAAAGAAACTGAGAGAGAGAGTAAGCAAATTTCTGCTAAAATCCACAGACACATTCAGAAAAAAAAGCAAACAGCTAGTCAAACGCAGAGGTACAGGGAGAGAGAGAGAATTAGAGAGAGAGAGAGAGAGAGCGATTAAAGCATCGACAAACACACCTAGTCACACACACAAAGATAGACACGGGGACAAGCAAATAAGGCATCAGACACATAGGCACAGAGAAAGAGATAAAAACACATACAAATATACAAATTCAGACATACTAATAGACAAAGACATACACGGAGACAATGAAGCACCCGCTCAGACACACAGGCACAGAGAGAGAGAGACAAAACGCCCACACATACACAGAATCAGCCACGAAAAGACTTACACGAGGACAAGCAAACATCCTCTTAGACAAACATTCACAGGCCCAGTGATAAAGACGAGCAAACAAGCAGTCAGAAACACAGGAAGAGAGAGATAAAGACAAACAATCACCTACAAACACACAGCGTCAGAGACACAAACAGACAACGGCAGATACGGGGGACAAGGAAACCCGCTTAGACACAAAGCCAAAGAAAGAGAGAGAGAGAAAAAAAACCACACATATTCAGACACACAAATACAGATACGGGGACAAGAAATAACAAATCAAACACATAGGCAGAGAGAGAGAGAAAGAGAAAAAAACCTAAAATCGCACAGAGCCAGGCACACAAAAACAGAAAGAGAAACATGCAAACACCCACTCAAACACATAAGCACAGAGAGTGAGAGAGACAAAAACACACACAGAGACACAGATTCAGACATACAAACAGACAAAGACAGAAACAAGGACAAGCAAACAACGACCCAGACACATAGGTACAGAGAGAGAAGGAGATAAAAACATCTACAAAAAAGAGTGGGACACACAAAGACAGACATGGGGACAAGCAAACAGCTTCTCAGACACATAGGCAAAGAAAGAAAGACAGAGAGGCAAACAGGTGCTAAGACAAACAGGCAAAGAGAGAGAGAGAGAGAGAGAGAGAGATAGAGAGAGAGAGAAAAGCAAACAACCGATCAGATACACAAGCACAGAAAGAGAGAGAAGGAGACAAAAACATCCAAAAAGAGTCAGACACACAAACACACAAAGACAGACATCTGACAAGCAAACAGCTTCTCAGATGAATAGGCAAAGAGAGAAATACCGGCAAACAAACAGTCGCTAAGACACACAGGCATAGAGAGAGAGACTGAGAGACAAAAACACCTATAAACACACAGAGTCAGACACACAAACACACAATGACAGACATGAGGACAAGCAACCATCCGCTCATACACAAAGGCAAAGAGAGAGGGAGAAAGAGAGAGGGGGAGAGAGAGAGAAAAAAAAACACATACAAGCACACACACTCAGACATACAAATCTACAAAGACGGACACTCAGACAGATGCTCAGACACAGTAGCACAGTGATAGAGACAGGCAAACAGTCAGTAAAACACCTAGGCACAAAGAGAGAGACACAACCAAACAGCTACAAAAGCACAAAGTTAGACACGCAAACACTTAAAGATAGATCCAGAGAGTTACAAAAAGCCACTCAGAAACACAAGCACACAGAGAGAGAGAGAGAAAAAAAAATTTAATGCACAGAGTCAGACACACAAATACATAAGGACGGACACGGGGACAAGCATATATCCACTCAGAATAACATAGGCACAGAGAGAAAGAGAGAGAGAGAGAGAGAGAGAGAGAGAGAGAGAGAGAAAGAGAGAGACAGGGAGAGAGAGATAGGGGGGGGGCGAGCAAACACCAACAGTCACACATAATCCGACAAACAAACTCACAAAGACAGACAAAGAGACAAGCAAACGGCCACTCAGACACAAAGATACAGTGAGAGAGATAAGCAAACAGTATATCGAGCACACAGGCACAGAGAGGGAGACAGCCTGGCGCACCATGCGCGCAACGCAAGTGAACCTAAATGAACCCAACTAAAACGGGATAATTTGAAAAAATAGGTGCTGCTGTTGGTTGGCTGTAGCTACCCAATTACTGTTAAAAAAAATCAGTTGTGTTGCCATTGACTCTGTCTGCTTGTAGATGTTTTTGTCTGTCTCTCTGTACATCTCTGTTAGAGTGGCTGTTTGCTTGGGTCCGTGTCTGACTATGTGAGTTTTTGTGTCAGACTATATATTTGTAGGTTTTTGCTGGTCTTTCTCTTTCCCTCAATCTCTTTGCCTCTGTGTTTGGCTGGCTGACTGCTTATCTCTCTCACGTAGCCTATGTGTTTGAGCGGTTGTTTGCATGTTTCTTTGTCTATCTTCGTGTGTTTCTGTTTTCAACTCTGTGTGTTTGTATGTGTTTTTGGTCTCCCTCTCTCTCTTTCTCTGTGCCAGTGTGTGTCTGAGTGGATGTTTGCATGTTCCCATGTCTGTCTTTGTGTATTTGTGTATCTGAATGCATATTTTTGTAGAGGTTTTTGTCTCTCTATCTCTGTACATGTGTGTCTGGGTGGCTGTTTGCATGTCTCTTTGTCTGTCTTTGCGTGTTTGTGTGTCTGGGTGGCTGTTTGCATGTCTCTTTGTCTGTCATTGCGTGTTTGTGTGTCTGACACTGTCTGTTTATTGGTGTTCACTCTCTCTCTCTCTCTCTCTCTCTCTCTCTCTCTCTCTCTCTCTCTCTCTCTCTCTCTCTCTCTCTCTCTCTCTCTCTGTCTCTCTATGTGTGATTACCCGTATTGCATGTTTGCTTGTCTCTCTCAAGGTCAGACATCCGCTCATACACGTCTCTGTCGCAGTGGAGGTTTACTTGTCCCCGTATTTGTCTTTCTGTGTTTATATGTCTGATTCTTTGTGTTCGTAGGTGTTTTTGTGTCTCATTCTCTTTGTCCCTATGTGTCTTGGCGGTATTGTGCTTGTAGGTGATTAAATGTCTCTCTCACTCTCAGTCTCCATTGACCCAGCCTCAGTCACTCACTCAGGCGACCATTGACCCAGACACACATGTACAGAGATAGAGAGACAAAAACCTCTACAAAAATATACAGTCATATACACAAAGACAGACATGGGGACATGCAAACATCCGCTCAGACACACACTGGCACAGAGAAAGAGAGAGAGGGAGACCAAAAACACATACAAACACACAGAGTCGAAAACAGAAACACACAAAGATAGACACAGAAATATGCAAACAACCGCTCAGACACATAGGCTACGTGAGAGAGATAAGCAAACAACCAGCCAAACACAAAGGCAAAGAGATTGAGGGAAAGAGAAAGACCAGCAAACACCCACAAACATATAGTCAGACACAAAAACTCACATAGTCAGACACGGACCCAAGCAAACAGCCACTCTAACAAAGATGTACAGAGAGAGAGACAAAAACATCTACAAGCAGACAGAGTCAATGGCAACACAACTGATTTTTTTAACAGTACCCGAGTAGCTACAGCCAACCAACAGCAGCACCTATTTTTTCAAATTATCCCGTTTTAGTTGGGTTTATTTAGGTTCACTTGCGTTGCGCGCATGGTGCGCCAAGCTGTCTCCCTCTCTGTGCCTGTGTGCTCGACAAGCTGTTTGCTTATCTCCCTCACTGTATCTATGTGTCTGAGTGGCCGTTTGCTTGTCTCTTTGTCTGTCTTTGTGAGTTTCTTTGTCGGATTATGTGTGTTTGTTGGTGTTTGCTCCGCCCCCTATCTCTGTCTCCCTCTCTCTCTCTCTTTCTCTCTGTGCCTATGTTATTCTGAGTGGATATTTGCTTGTCCCCGTGTCCGTCTTTATGTATTTGTGTGTCTGACTGTGCATTTAATTTTTTTTCTCTCTGTCTCTCTCTCTCTCTGTGTGTGTGCTTGTGTTTCTGAGTGGCTTTTTGTATCGCTCTGGATCTATCTTTGTGTGTTTGCGTGTCTAACTTTGTGCTTTTGCAGCTGTTTGGTTGTGTCTCTCTCTTTGTGCCTAGGTGTTTTACCGACTGTTTGCCTGTCTCTTTCACTGTGCTACTGTGTCTGAGCGCCTGTCTGAGTGTCCGTCTTTGAAGATTTGTATGTCTGAGTGTATGTGCTTGTATGTGTTTTTGTCTCTCTCTCGCTCTCTCCCTCCCTCTCTCTTTGCCTTTGTGTATGAGCGGATGGTTGCTTGTCCCTATGTTTGTCATTGTGTGTTTGTGTGTCTGACTCTGGGAGTTTGTAGGTGTTTTTGTATCTCAGTCTCCCTCTCTATGCCTGTGTGTCTTAGCGGCTGTTTGTTTGTCGGTCTTTCTCTCTTTGCCTATGTGTCTGAGAAGCTGTTTTCTTGTCCCCATGTCTGTCTTTGTGTGCCCGACTCTTTTTTGTAGATGTTTTTATCTCTTTCTCTCTCTGTACCTATGTGTCTGGGTTGGTGTTTGCTTGTCCTTGTTTCTGTTTTTGTCTGTTTGTATGTCTGAATCTATGTCTTTGTTTGTGTTTTTGTCTCTCTCACTCTCTGTGCTTGTGTGTTTGAGTAGGTGTTGGCATGCTTCTCTTTCTGTTTTTATGTGTCTGACTCTGTGTGATTTTAGGTGTTTCTCTCTCCCTCTCTCTCTCTCCCTCTCTCTCTCTCCCTCTCTCTCTGTGTTTGTGTGATTGCCCGTATTGCTTGTTTGTTTGTCTCTCTCAAGGTGCCTGTATGTGTGTCTGAGCAAATGTTTGCTTGTCCCTATGTCTGTCTGTTTATTTCTCTTTGTGCGTTTGTGTGTCTGACTCTTTGTGTTTGTATTTGTTTTTCTGGCTCTCTCTCTCTCTTTGCTTGTCTGTCTGAGCAGGAGTTTACTTGTCCCCGTATTTGTCTTTCTGTGTTTGTATGTCTGACTCTTTGTGTTTGAAGGTGTTTTTGTATGTGTGTGTGTCTCTCTCGCTGAGTATTCCAGGACTTATGATTGTTTCACTTGAAGGCAGGGAAACCATAACAGGCACAACACTTCTAGGAGCATTCATTTTTTCATACATGTTTCATTGGAGGTGTTTTTCAGAGAAATTGCCAGATATTTTCTTGAGAAATTACCTACGGATCGTTCTGGGTACCCGGCTGATTGACCATTTTTAAAACAGTAGGCTCTACGAAAAATGTGGTTCAATCCCGATTTTCAATACTTTAATGAAAGAAAGGCTGAGATGACTAGGGTACGTTCAACAAATGAAAGATGACATATTTTCGAAGATTGTCCTTTTCGGCCAACCGTCAAGGGCTAAACAGAAACCAGATCGTCTTTGTCTGGGGTGAGAGGATCTCATAAAGAAGGATTTGAAGGAAATGCGAAATTCCTGGGAGGGCTTAGAAAGGGAGGCTTTTAATAGATTAAGATGGAGAAGGAGCGTGCGTAGCTATGTTTGCCTAAGGCGGCTTGGTGCTGTGGTGAGTTGTAAGCAGTTGTAGCAGTAGTTTCATTGTAATTTTCTTGACCAATTGTTCCCCAGGCCCTTGCAACCACAACAGGGTCAAGAAAGCCCTTTTCTGAGGCCTTTTCCCATAATAACTAGATCACACACCCTGCTCAGGTTGTCCTCCTATAGAGGATCCACCCAAGATTCTGTTCAGCTTCACAATGCAATTTAACCTATTCCTGAGAGAAGGTTTTCGAGCTGTCTACACATCAGTGGGCCCTACTATGTGTTCATCAGAGGGACCTTCTTTTTCCTCCATTAGTATTTATGACCCAGAGTGAGGATGCCCAAGTTTCTATTATGAGCCCTCAGGGACTAAGTTTCCCCTTGGTTCCGCATCGCCTTCGATGTATGTATCCAATATATCTATAGGACATTCCCATGTCCTCAATTTAGGGATGCTCTCAGTGGCGTAAGGGAGGCCCAGGTTTGGCTATATGCTCTAAAAGTTCAAAATGAACAAACACAAAATAAAGGAACTTTAAATATGGCGTATCTTGCAAAACTTTGGAACGCTGGCTTAAAAGATGGCGTTGGTACAATTTCAGTTTAAATTCAAATTCTAACGTGACTTTCCTAGAGCAGTAGTCTGTGAATAACTACAAATTATAAAGGTAGAAGAGTTTTATAAACGCTAATTCACAATAGGCAGTAAATTTTGCGAAAATAGGAGAGTAAATTTTTTTTAATGAATCATTCCAGGAGTCTTATTATAAAAACTAGAGCCTATGAAAAAGAGATAGAAAATCCAAGCTTAAAGTAGGCTAGGGTAAAATGTTTTGTCAAAACTTAAATGGGTATTATAAACCTCTCATGTAGGCTATGCCATTTTCTGGGTATTAGAAATAGGAAAAGGGCACAGAAGTCTAATTAGGAGTTATGTAGTGCATGACACATCTAGAAATAAAAGAACAATAGGCCTAGCCCTACATTAATAGGGTCATTTATAGATTCATTTGGAGGGAAGAGGTTAGGGCGCATTTTCAGGGTAATGACTTGCCAATTTCGTTTCAAAGGACCTTTAAATAAATAATCTCATGGTAGGCCCTAAAATTGAATTTTATTAGTCTGTTTGCTTTAGAAGAGCCCATCATTTTTACCAACTGAGTTGGGTGACATTGTTAGTATAATAATAGAAATGAGTTTCCTTACAAAGCGCAAACAGAAAGTTTGCTTATTTGCTACAGATGGCAAACCAATATACTCTGACAAGGCTGAAGTAATGAGTGGAGTACCACAGGGAACTGTACTGGGTCCAACTCTCTTTCTGATTTACATCAATGATATATTTAACCATATAGACAATGGCATGCACCTGTTTGTTGATGAGGCCAAACTCTTTGGTATTGCATGCCCTCAGAGTATCCAGCACAACATAGATGAGTTACAAGTTTGGACCCATGACTAGCTTCTCCAATTTAATGCAGGAAAGTGCTGTGTATTACACCTTGGACCCAATAACCCAATGGCAAACTACACAATCTACAACCCCACCACCAAAGTATGAGAGCAACTAAAGAACAGAATAGAAGAAAGGGATCTAGGCATCATTATTGATGATAAACTTAAATTTCACAGCCATGTCCAGCATGTTGTTTCCCATGCAAGCTCCAGTCTTGGACTACTAAAACAAACTATCAACAGCAGACAGGCATCTATATTTATAAAATTATACAAGGCTCTTGTCAGACCTCATCTTGATTTTGGCATGTGTCTTGCTGTTCCTTCTTATCAACAAGATATGAGCCTCATCAAAAACATACAGAGATGAGCAACAAAATGCATAAAAAGTCTAGCATCAACCTCATATGAGGACTGCCTCAAGTGCCTCAAACTACCCACTCTGGTTTACCAATGCTTGCACAGTGATATAATGCTTACTTACAAGCTACAGAATGAAAAGTCAGTAATATTTGGCAGCAATCTCAGTACCAGCCAGCACAATACAAGAGGACACTCCAAGAAGCTACCAAAGTCAAGCTCCCAATCTAAAACTTGCCAAACATTCTTTTTGAGAAGAGTAATAAATCATTGGAATAAACTGAAAGATTCAACTGTCAGTGCTCCCTCCATCCAGTCCTTTGAAAACCAACTTGATCAAAGAGTGGGAGAAGAAACAGTGGAGGTTCAACTGGCAGTCATCAACTCAAGAGCACTACAGGTCTGGAAGACCTTAAAGCTCTCAGATGGATTAAGGTAACTAAGGTAAGGTAATAGCTTTTTGTTTTACCAGCTAAGACTGATTTTATATCATATTATTTCATCAGCCAATTTACCCTAGTAAAAAAAGGGTATAAGCCTAGGGCCCTTGCTGGATGTAAGGAAACATGTTAAGAAACAATTTTTACTTTATAATATGCAGATCAATTATAGCAAACACATGTTGCACTGGAAGAACCTTTATCTTCACTAGGCAAGGTTAACATCAGTAGATGGTTGAGTAGGCCTAGGACAGGGAGTCCTGGTTGTATTTCTATGATTTGTTGTTTCATTTTTTTCAAGTCTGGACATGAAGGACACAATAGTAAGTGAAGTCACTGTTTTGACTTGGAGATCATTCTAATCATTGATAACACTTGGAGAAGAAATGTTGCTGCATTTGTGTATTGAACTTTGGCAACTTATGTGAGTGGCCTCTTACATAAGGCTAGCTTGAATGTATGTTAAACAGAGAGATATTTAGTTGTGCATTATATGTGTAGATCAGCATTATGTCTCCACAGCAGCATCTAAAGATGAATATTGGCAGCTGCAAGCATTCTAGTCTCTTGTTATTATAGAAGGTCTTTTAGGCCAGCTATATGTCATAGCATACCCCTGAACTCATTCAATTAGGTTTGTATCTTTCTTAAAAAAAAGGGAGTTGAGACATTTTCAAAATCTAATCTTAGCCTTTAAGAACCTTAGAAAGACATGCCCTTGAAGTAGAGGGGGCCAGACTATGCCTTCTGGCTCTTTTCTGGTTGCCCTATAATCTGCATAAGTGTTCATTTATGTTATTATTTCCTGTCTTATAAAAAGACAAATGAACTCTTAGGATTAAATGATCATTCTCTCCTAAAATGGGTAAGTATTTTATGTTCTTAAATTACCATAAGTTGCAGCTTGGAGCAATCTAAGGATTGATCCTTGTAGAGCTCCAAAGTTGACAATTTCAGTGGAATTCAAGATTCTTTAGTGACCAGGTGCACTGTGCTGATCCATGGCTTCCCAGTTGAGTTTACACTCAAGAGGACCACTCAGCATCCTGTCTTTGTTTAAAGATGGCCACAAATTCAGCAGTAACAGTTTTTTTGTAGAGTATATTTCAAGTGTTTATGATTCTCAAAGAAACAAATTGAGCATGGGCTCTGGATAGGATAGGCTGCTTAACAAGCTTCAATTAATGACTTCTAGCTCTTGAGTTAGAACCAATAGTGGGAGAAAATGCTGGGAGTGTATTAGCCCTCATTAACTTATAGGATAAAATGGCATCACCTCCATTTTCCTTGTAAACAAGAGTTGGTAGTTTCAGCTGTGCTAATGTTGCAGGATAGGAAAGTTCCTGCATGCCAGATATCACTTTGGTGGCATGTCTCTACACATCTTCCAACACTTTTATGTCTTTTTTAGAATAAGGGGAGGCCAGACGCATTCCAACTCCAAGCCTAGGATGCACAAGTCCCTTATACAGAAGACTGTTACTTTAGGGGATACTTAATCAGCCCTGTGGTTGAATTAGTAGCAGAATTCCAGGCATGAGTGCTCAATTGTAATTCATCATCAATACTGATTCCAAGATCTTGCTCAGTATTTACAGAGGATAATGTGTGACCTGAGAGACAATAAGAATTATTTTGCCAAGGTGAATGATATGGCACTTGACAACATTAAATTTAAGAAGCCAAGCCTCAGTCTATTGATCAAGCAGTCCAAGATTATGTTATAGAAGGGTAAGATCTTCACAGGACAAGGCTGGTCCAATGAGCTTCAGGTCATCAGCTTAGAGCATTAGTTTACTGCTGATAACCTGAAGAGCTCCACTTAAAATATGCTTTGATTCAAGGAGAATTTGATCATATGCTTCAAGGAGATTGGTATCAACAGATCTTCAAGAACAAAAGTCTTGCTGTGAGCTGTGCAAGAGATTATTGCTTCAAGATGTCTAATAACTGCAGAATTGATTATTCTTTCAAGAACCTTAACAACTGCTGATGTTCTGCTGACAGGTTGATAGTTTTCAGCAAGATCCTTTCTACCTTTCTTAAATATAGGAATGATATGGGCTGTTTTCTAATCCATAGGCAGTCTGGAAAGATTTGATGATAACTTGAACAGTAAGGAAAGAGGTTGAGGCTGTTTGTCTTTGCTTCCTTAACAGTAAGGAAAGAGGAGGAAAGAACAGATGCAAATTGTTCATTGAAAATTTCAACTTTCAGCTCAGGATCAGCAACTGGTTGACTATTGTACAGGATATCAGGGACAGTGCATCTGCTGCAACATTTTCTAGAGACACAACACTAGAAATTTAGGACTATCCCTAACATCCTTAGCCAACTTTCTCTTCAACTGCTTGACATGGTTGGTTGTCTAGTTATGAAGAGTTGATAATTTTCTGAGGTTTTATTTTTCCTGTTATGATCCCATGCTCAATGTTTTCTATTAATTAGCTTACTTGTTTCTTTTGCTAAAAAAAGGTAGACTTTTGGCCTGTTTAGCACAAAAAGTTCTTATGCATGACTTTTCAGCATGTAAAATTATATTTTTCACATTTACCAACTCTCCTCAATATTATTGGTGATAAGCTGCTCCCAATTGACATTGACAAGTCTTTCAGAGACTATTTTGTAATTGACATATTTTTGCTGCTTGGAAGAGGGTTGTTTATTAGGCAAACATAACTCTGAAATAATTACAACATGGTCCCTATTACCAATGGGTTTGGTTATTTCATTCTTAATAAGAAGGTTAGGATTACTGAGAATAATCAGATCAAGAGTATTGGAGACTTGTCCTTCCCTGAAATGAGTCGGTTGTGAAATTATCAGAGAGGACAGACAAAAAAGGAGAATCTCATGTGCTAAAACCAGGTCCATCAATCCATTGGATTTTGGGAAGGTTGAAGTCCCTCAGAAGCACAAGATCATAACTGGCAAAATTGGAAGTCACATGTGAAAACATAGCAGCCAAATTAGATTCAGAGTCCAAAACTCATGGGGCATTGATGCTTCTATAAACAACACCAACTACAATTGAGAATGTTCAATTGTGTATTCTTATCCAAGCCGGCTCAATTCCATCAGTAATAAGAGAATTAAAATGAATGAGACTACCCTTAAGTTCATCTCTTACATATAAACACACTCCTATGTGACAAAGTGGGGAATTCAGGTTAGAAAAGAGTTGGTAACCATTGATTTGGATTTCATCAGGCAATAAGGCTGATAAGGTGTTTTTAGATACAACTTCTGTAATTGCTGTAACATTCACCTCTGCCATTAATGTACAAAAGGAAAGTTCTGAAAGTTTATTAGGGAGGCTATCAACATTGGAACTAAGGAACTTCATTCTTTGAGAGGTAGGAATCAAAGAGGATAAAGGACTAGTATAAGTGGGAACCAAAGAAGTAGGAACATTGCTGGATACTGCACTGTGAAATGACAAAGAAAAAAGAGTAGATATTCAAGGTAATGCAGAAGAAACACTAGAAATAGAAGCAAAAGAAAGGTAGTTGAGAGACTGGTCTTTACCCTGTTTTATATTTTGTATTTGTTTTAATTCAACAATCAGGTAGAGATACAGGCTATGAAGGCACTACATCTACTCCTGTCTTTGAGTACTGATTTGTATGGGTACCCCTCTTTGAGATCATGAGAGGGTCCATTTGAGATCTGGGAAGGGTGCTTTTGAGATCCAGGTTCATAGTTCCTTTTGATGTTGCTTACTCCGGTTGTAAGTCCTGTTGCTTAGCCCACTTGAGCCTTCTTCTGATCCATATGAACTGGAATGGTATCTGGTATTTTCAAGTTAACAGTGGAGTGACTTCCAGAGCATGTTTTGCTTTCTTGTCAGCTGTCACTTATCATGAATGTGAGTCTTTTAAATCAAGGTAACATCAATGTTTCTAGTAACATTCACATTTACGCTATTTACACAGTCCATAGCTTAGAGCTCTACATCTGTATTGAAGGAGGAACTTTTGCTCAACTTTCCTTTTTCTTTTTACACAATTCAGAAGTCATGGATTGCAAGGTTTTGTTCACCAGCAGTTGTTCTGTTCCTAAGCTCTGTAACAAGTGCCTGTTACCTCTGATGACCCTGTTTTGATTGGCAATGGAAGAACTGTACCATTTAACAGAACTGCCCCTCAGCTAGAATTTTACATGTATCTTTTATAACATGGAAACTTTCATAAAAATGGACTGATCCCTCAGCTAAGACTTTACCTTGTATTAGTTTAGCACTTCCACTCCATAAAAACCACTAAAACATTTTAAATACTTACTTAAAACATTCCTGAATTCAGTTTGCTACACTTTATGTCCCTCCCCCCCATTTTGTACAAATATACAGCCCAAATTATATGTACTCATCATTTTTTTCAATGACACAACTATTATTATTATCGTTAACTTGACAGAAAACAGTAAACAAGCAGTAGGGAAGAAAAAAAAAACAGTCGCACTATTGAAACTGCAATGAGTATATATAATTCTGGCTATAGGTTATATTTGTTCATTATGGAGGGGGGAGAGTTGGGTTGTGAAGTGAAGCTAATTTTATTTAGGAATGGCATAAGTAAGTATTCTAGAATACTTACACATTTTGAAGTAGTGTCCAGACTTTTATTATGTTTGTTTATGGAGAGTAGAATTGCTACTTCTAGTAGTTATTTACAAGGTAACTGCTAGTTACTACTCTTTACCTGTATCTTCCACAGTATGTACAATTTCACAAGCATGTAATTTAAAATATGCTAAAATATTTACTTATTTTGCTCCTAAATGTTAATTTTCTTTGCCTTACTCCTACTCACCCCCCCCCCCGCTTAATGGTTAAATATAGGTAACTGGGAATATTAGTAGCTTGAAAGAAGGAAACATGTTAATAAACCAAATTAGTGCCCTTAGATTCCTTATTTGATCCTTTTTCCAAATGTATATATATATATATATATATATATATATATATATATATATATATATATATATATATATGCTTAATGCTTTTCCCAGGTCAAGAATACAGCTAGTCCCACCTTGCAAGGAAATATAAAGCATCAAGAGATACAAACTAATAGGGAAATATATTATTCCGTATGTTTGTGCCTGTGACCATTGAAGAGTGCATCGTCAGAAATGCAAATATGATGTTATTTAAGAGCTCAAAATAAGAAATCTAATGGTACTACTTAACATGTTTCTTCTGTGGAGCTACTAGTATCCCCTGGTACCAAAATTTTTAGCCCAAATTATATATTCTCTTAATACTTTCTGTTGTGCACACTCTTTTCTTCTTTTAATTTAACAATGGTATCAGTCTAGCATATGAACACTTTTAAAACTATAAAATTCTAAACACTGCTTTGAAACATTCTAAAATACTTCTTGTACCATTCTTAAAGGTTGCTTTCATTCACTTTACCCCCTCCCTAGTGGTTAAATATGTAGCCTAAACTCTCAATTATGTAACTTTTCTTTCTGTTGCTTTTTTAGCATTTGCTGTGAAATTAATATGAAGATAAGAGTCAAGCTTTTGTAAATAAAAAGAGTATATATTATTTGGGCTATATATTTGTCCAATAGGGGGTAGGGAATAGGGTGAAGCAAAGCAGCCTTTAAGAATGATCAAAGTAGCCTAAGTATTTTAGAAATATTTTAGTGTAGTTTTTAGAATGTTTCTTTAAAAGTGATCAAGCACCAAAATAATACCTCAACAGCAAATTCTATATTGCTGGTGGGAGGGGAAGTTTAGGGCTATTGAAAATATGAAGGTTATATAATTTTTGGAATTCTTTTATATCTGGTTATATGTAAGATCATTATCAACAATATTATTCTACATCACAATGCTTGTCCTAGATTGAATTTGTCCATGATTTTGTGATATGGGCATTTGGTTCTAACTTCAACCCAAAGCCCAGGATTGGGCAGCATTCTCTAAGATTAAAGCTCAAGTTGAACAGGTGTGTCAGTGATTAAGATCTGCTATTGGCTATCAGAGCATTTAGAATAATTAGCAATATATTTGGCTACAATATTCATGCTAATCTAACCATTGCATTTCTTGGCCTGCTAAACGTGTTTGATTAAATTTTAATGTTCAAAAATAAGTGATTTAGCTACCACAAGAACTTTCCAAGTTTATGAAGTCTGTGCCCTAGAAAGGGGAGGAGGTTACCTTAAATCATCATCCTTGACCTTAGTTTGGATTGTATATCCATTCATTAAAGTCCTCTGGCACCTTACCTTGCTAGAAAGTTGAATATAATGTAAATTAAACCTTGCTTTGATTTGTCAAAAATGTTGAAGTTGAGAATTGTGCTATTTTAGTGAAAATTAAAGGCTATAGGATTGAGAGGTATGCAAGTATTTTTTTTTCCATCTCTTTTCTGTGGTTTACACTAATATACAAAAAGCAGTGATTTACCTAGGGTAAAAAAAAATTAATTCATGAAAAATTAGTTCCCTGGTAAGGGGAGGAGGTTACTTTAAAACACCTTCCTTGGCCTTACTTTGGACTGTAAATCCATTCATGAAAGTTCTCTGACATCTTGGCCCAATAGCAAGTGCAATTTAATGTTAGTTAAATAGTGTTTTAATTTGTCAAAACTATTGAAGTTGAAATTGACCATTAAAGTGGATATTAGAGGCTACAATACTAAGAGGTATATAAGTATTTTTTCATTCCCATTTCTTTAGTTTGCATTAAAGTGAAAAAGCAGTGGTTTACCTAGGGCAAGAACTTTCCAAGTCTATGAAAAGTCAGTGCCTGGGAGAGGGAAGGGGTTTTCTTTAAAACATCTTTCTTGACCATCCTTTCGACTGTAAATTTGTCCCAGAAATTTTTATTCACCTAAATCAATAGCTTTCTAAGAGAGTAGAAAGTACTCAAACTACAGTTATACCCAATAGTTCTCTAAGATTGTGATTATTTAGTGTTATAAAGGGGATGAGCAAGTAAGAGCGCGAAAATCTGAAACCTTTTGCCTGATATTACACTACTACTACTAATAACAACTCACTGCAGCACCAAGCTGCCTGAGGCCAACACAGCTACGCACGCTCGTCATTCATCCCAATCTGTTCAAAGCCTTCCTCTTTACATCCTCTTAAGAAGTTACCATTTCCCTTAAATTTTTCCTTACGACATCCTCCCACCCCATACGGGGACAACCAGCTTTTTGTTCAGCCTTAGACAGTTGGCTGACAAGGACAATCTTTGGCAGTCTGTCATCCTTCATCTGCACAACATGTTCTAGCCATCTCATCCTTTTTCTCATTATAGCTCATCTATAATTAAACCATTAAACATTTAGCAACTCCCCTTCCGTTTTTTGGAGCGCACACGCTTCAGAATCGTAATTTACCACTGTCATCGCTGGACCTTACAATATCCTTTTGTTGGTTCACAGACTTTCCTTCCTATTCTTCAGAAACTATTTTCAACTGTGACAAAACACCCTGGGTCTTGGCTATTCTACTTTTTAACATCTTTACTGCACCCACTGTCTTTATTAATAACGCTCCCAAGGTGAGTGAAGTTTTTCTCTTGATTGATCTTCTCGTTAGCCAATACTGCCTCTTCGCCTTCGCTTATTCTTAGCCTTAGCAACGTAGTCATCTTGACCTTGATTTTTAAATCTATTTTTGCACCCTGAACTCGCAAAACCTCTAAAACTCATTCAATTTGCTAACATTTTCTTGTAGAATGCTTATGTCATCTAAGGCTAGGAGAGCTTTACTTCCCCATTTGATTCAAAGTTCTCCCATTGCCTTTGCCATGCTCCTTAGGACAAAGTTCATTAAAATAATTCATATAAATGTGGATAGGACGTAACTGTACTTTACTCCTGGTTTAACAGGAAACCAACTACCAACCTCATTTCCTACCTTAACCAAAGCAATATTATTCTCGTACATATCACTTTAATGTGTTAACTGTTATACCCTGCAAGGATAGGACTTTCGCTAAAGCTCTTCTATATTCTGAATCAAACGCTTGCTCATAATCTTCAAAGTTGAGGACTAAAGGTGTTTGATGCATTTCTCAGTTATTAATGTAAGACCGAAAGTTGGTCGCCACATCCATTAACATACATTAACAAACAGTTTGTGGTAACGAACTGTAGTAAGGAGCGACCCGGCTCAATATTAACTGAAACTCTAAAAAACGGAATTTTGATACCAATAGTTACATCAGAAGAATTGCATTTAATGCTGATTTGAAATATATAAGTTTCATCAATTTTAGTTTTACCCATCAAAAGTTACAAGCCTGAGAAAATTTGTCTTATTTTAGAAAATAGGGGGAAAACACCCTCTAAAAGTAATGGAATCTTTTTTCCAGGGATGATCGTATCGACCCAGTGGTCCTAGAATGTCGCAAGAGGACTCATTCTAAAATAAATTAAAATTTCTAGTGCCCTTTTTAAGTGACCAAAAAATTGGAGGGCACCTAGGCCCCCCCCACGCTCATTTTTTCCCCAAGTCACCGGATCAAAATTCTGAGATATCCATTTTATTCAGCATAGTCAAAAACCTAATAACTATGTCTTTTGGGACGACTTACTCCCCTAAAGTCGCCATGGGTGGGGCTGCAAGTTACAAACTTTGAGCAGTGTTTACAAATAGTAATGTTGGGACTTGGGACGAAATTTAAGCTTTAGTGTAAAGATCGAGGTATTGACAAGGGGTGAACCCCCTTATATACCTAATTATACGATATTACATACGAATATTGAAGTTCGTTACGTAAGTTAATTCATAAGTTATGTATATTTCCTCAACGCCACGCTCTTTATGCTATTTTTTTTTACTGTTTTAAAAAGTAAAGTTGAGAGAAATAATCAAACTTTAGCGTAAAGAGCGGGGTGTTGAGGAAGGGACAACTCCTTTCATATACAGACTAATTTCTGTTCGTTTTAAGTTTTAATGTCGCTCCTTACTTTCAGTTAAAAAACTTGTTTTTTTATTTAATTTTAAGAAAGACCTTATTCTAAGAGACTCATTTACTACGCTAACAACACCTGGAGCCTTATTGGTTTTTAATCCTTTTTGTACTGTCACAAATTATTCCTCACAAAACAAATCTTCCTTCACATCCAAAGTGCCACAAACTTTTTCCTTATTTTTTATGGCACTTGGTATTAACCAAGTGACATATAGCGATCGCAAATTCTGTCTGTCGGTCTGTCCTGGTTTTGCTACTTTAGGCACTTCCAGGTAAGCTAGGACGATGAAAGTTGGCAGGCGTATCAGGGACCGGACCAGATTAAATTAGAAATAAATTTTCCTGATTTGACCATCTGGGGGGGGGGGGTTAATTCGGAAAAAAATAGAAAAAATGAAGTATTTTTAACTTACGAACGGGTGATGGGATCTTATTGAAATTTGAAGTTTAAAAGGATATCGTGTCTCAGAGCTCTTATTTTAAATCCCGACTGGATCTGGTGACAGTGGGGGGAATTGAGGGGGGAACCTAAAATCTTGGAAAACTCTTAGAGTGGAGGGATCGGGATGAAACTTGGTGGGAAAAATAATCACAAGTCCTAGATACGTGATTGATATAATCGGAACGAATCCGCTCTTCGGGGGAGTTGGGGGGGATAATTATGAAAAATTAGAAAAAAAAATGAGGTATTTTTAACTTACGAAGGAGTAATCGGATCTTCATGAAACTTCATATTTAGAAGGACCTCGTAACTCAGATCTCTTATTTTAAATCCCAACCGGATCCAGCGTCGTTGGGGGAGGCATTTGGGGGGGGACCGGAAATCTTACAAAAAATACTTAAAGCGGAGAGATCAGGATGAAACTGGGTGGGAAGAATAAAAACAAGTCCAAGATACGTGACTGACATAACCAGACCGGATCTGCTCTCTTTGGTGGTGTTAAGAGGAGGGAGGGTAATTCGAAAAAATTAGAAAAAATGAGGTATTTGTAACTTACGAACGGGTGATCAGATCTTAATGAAAATTGATATTTAGAAGGATTTTGCGCTTTAGAGCTCTTATTTTGGATTCCGACCAGATCCTGTGACATTGGGGGGAGTTGGAGGGGAAACCGTAATTCTTGCAAAACGTGAAAATTGGGGTAGGCTATATTTATCTTAAGAATAGGTCATCGGATCTTAATAAAACTTGATATATAGAAGGATCTTGCGTCTCAGATGCTCCATTTTCGACTCGAATTGGATCCGGGGACAGGGAGTTGGAGGGGGGAAACGGAAATCTTGGAAAACGCTTATAGTGAAGAGATCGGGATGGAACTTGATGGGAAGAATAAGCACAAGCTTTAGATACATGATTGACATAATTAGAACGGATCCGTTCTCTTTGGAGGACCTGGGGGGTGTTAATTTGGAAAAATTAGAAAAATTGAGGTATTTTTAACTTAAGAACGGTGACCGGATCTTAATGATATTCGATATTTAGAAGGAACTCATGTATCAGAACTCTTAGTTAAATTCCTGACCAGATCTGTTGACATTGGGGGGAGTTGGAGGGGGAAATCGGAAATTTTGGAAAACGCTTAGAGAGAAGGAATCGGGATGTAGCTTGGCGTATAGAATAAGCAAATGTCGTAGATACGTGATTGACGTGACCGTACTGGATTCGCTCTCTTTGGGGGTGTTAGGGGGTAGGGTTCAGTGCTTGGCGAGTTAGGTACTTCTGGACGTGCTAGGACGATGAAAATTGGTAGGCGTGTCAGGGAACTGCACAAATTGACTTGATAAAGTCGTTTTCCCTTATTCGACCATCTGGAGGGGCTGAAGGGAGAGGAAAAATTAGAAAAAATGAGGTATTTATAACTTACGAGTGGGTGATTGGATCTTAATGAATTTTGATAGTTAGAAGGACATCGTGACTCAGAGCTCTTATTTTAAATCCGGACCGGCATTAAGCCTCTGATTTTCCTTTTAAATCAATCTATTGATTCTTAGAATTTTGTTAGAGCTCGTACCATATGGGCTCTTGGCTCTTCTGGCGTCGTCACAAGTGCCTTATGAGCTCTTATCTCTTGTTTATATCTTTTCCTGTAACTCTGACAAGGTTTATTGTATTTTCAAAATGTTCTGCCCACCTCTCTTTAACTCTTTCTTCCTCACTAATTGGGGCCCCATCCCTATTTTTAACTGGAACAAGTTCAGATCGTCTGTTCCCTCTCAGTTTATGAACATGCCAGTCCAAAATTTTACTATTAAGCCGTTTGGCTACATTGTCCAGATTTTTGGCAATTTTGTCCATGACTTCCACTTGACACCTCCTCAATTCACGTTTTAATGCTTTCTGCACTTTCTTTACATACCTCTTATTTTCATATGATTTGCCACTCAAATAATTTGAGTCAAATAATAAACCCCTTCTCCTGTCTATTAAACATAAAGCATTTTTACTACTAGCTGCATTTCTAACTCTCTTGCCTAAAACACCGTCAGTGACTTCACGAACTATTTTCCTAAAATTATTCCATCCATTTTCTACATTGTCAAATTTTAAAATCTCCGGTTTAATATTCAACTGTTCCTGGGAAGTTTCTCTCAAGTCCTCATTCTGGAGTCTGCCAACGTCATAACTTCCCAAATGGTAGTTACTCTTCCTAAATTTCGGCTTTAAATTAACCCTAGACATTACTAGATGGCGATCTTTACTTTTAACATCAATAACAGCACCCCTATATACCCTAGTATCGTGTGTCGATCCTGCCAGTCTTCGGTTTCCAATAGCATAATCAAGTTAGATGTCTTATCATCTTGTGGATACCATGCTAACTTGTGGGCCATTTTGTGACCAAATTCTGTATTAGCTAAACCAAGGTTGTTATACTTACAAAATTGTACTAGTCTAGAACCATTACTGTTTCCTTTTCCTGTGTTTTTCTGTTTTTTCTTTTCTGCAGCTTATAGTTTTTATTGATCGACTTTTTTGTGTTATCACTTTATGTCATATTTTAATTTCCCTGCTATTGCATTCTTTTTTTCATGGATCTTATTTGTTTCACATTCCTTATTAGCATTTTCTCTTACCCTGCCTCTTTAAGCTCCCATTTTGACCTATTTTCTTTCACATGGTTTTTAAATGTTAGTCCTTTTGTTCCCATTTCAGTTGCCATATTCGCTTTAAGTTACCTGAATTTTTTCAAAATGCCATCTGAGATGATAACATTGCAGCTTGGTCAGTGTGGCAATCAGAGTAAGTTAGTTTGTTTTATATTTTCTGTGCAACTTTACAATGTAATAATAACTGCGTCTGAAACCGCTTCATTTCATGCGTGAATAATAATAATAGTAATAATACTAAAAAAAATACCATCAGGTCAAAGCTTTCATTATAATTATTGCTTGTATAGGTATGTGCACGTCGTATTCTGGATGGGGAAGGGTTAAAACTTGAAGAGTGTGTATCTTGGCTGTACTTTTTCTTGAATATGGGACATTGGAACAAAGTCAGGGGGAGGGATTCTGTATAGCCAGCGTGTGCCGATATGCTCACTTGGACATCTATTTTCATGCACAAATTTTCAGTTTTTTTTTTCCCTTTTTTGGCAAAAAATGTCTATTCAGTCAATTTAGTAAAAAGCTTTTGTATAACCAATATGTATTTCTGTTTTTCAACCGATTCACTGGACTGTAGAAACTTTAGAGGGGCTTGCTCGTTTGCAAGTTTAAAGTTCACATACCCTATTTAAGGGGTCAAAATATAAAAATGGTAGGTAGTCAGTCACCTTCCTGAGCCGCACTTTTCTCCTGTGACTCCTCAAAATCGCCACAACATTAGATCAACACTCCCGAATAACCATTTTTCTCAGAGTAGTCAAAAAGTCCAATAAATATATGTCTAGGCATGACGTAACCCATGCAGGCCTGGTGGTAAGGGCCTTAGTTTGTGAATAAAAGATTCAAAGCTGAAATACCTTGGCCACATAAAGAAAATAATTTTGAAAAAAAAACACGTCTGTGAGCAGTAGAAAGAAAAACAAGAATAATCTTACTTATATTTTGCCTGTATCTAGCAAGGTGTCCTTGAGTGTCGAGAAAGAACGAATTTAAAACAACAATATAAAATAGAAACAAAAAAAATAAAAGAAGAACAAACGGAAAGATCAAACCAAATACAAGCCCCAAAACAGCCATCCTCTTTTTTAACCAGTTTGAATCTTAGATCTGTTAGTTCCTGAACCAAACCCTAATGTACAAAAAAGGTTAGATTCCTCCCCCCTAAAATGGTTTCTTTTTTTATATATTAAACTTGTAGCCTTGACAAAAAAAATATTGTTTGCCTGAAAAGGACCATAAGAAAAAAAAATTTTGAACGATTTGTGGTATGCATTTGGAAGTTTCATGGATTTAAAAAAAAAAATGGTTTTGCCAGACAAGGACCAAAAAATACTTCCCGCAATTCCCCTGGTAAAAGGGACCCCTATGCGAAAAGACCGTAAAGAATAGGTTTGACTCACCTGAAAGTGAGTCAAAAGATTTGTTTTCCTAGTGGCCAGGAATCTCATCTCTTACTTGCTTTACTATTATAACTATGACTATTATAATTATATCATAATTATTAACTATGTCAGCAGGACCAGGTAGACGATCAAAGTTTGGTTTGATTTGTTTGGTCAACAAAGACAACTAACATTTGGAATTCCTGTTTTGAAGCTGTGCAAGGTTATATGGACAAAAAAATGTGTCCTTTCATTCCTTTTGATTTCAAAAAAACATTTGAATGGGGTTAGCAATTTCCTACATTCTTCAAGTTCTGGATCGTGATATTGTACATCAGCTTTTCTGTATTTATAGGTAGCTGTATGCTATTAGTGGGATCATATACTAGCGGAATTGTCTGTCTTCTGAAATTCCTTTTAATCTTCATGGTTTCTGGCACGAGCTTAACATAAAGAAGACATATCGGGGAGTTTCAACTGATGTTGAACTAAACTACATAACTGCGAATGGTTTAAATCCTACTGGAATTGAACTGAATTCTACAAAAGGTTCCCGAAAGATAACCTATACTACCATAGCGCAGGTTACAAAAACGAAATCAGGAGCTCACAAATGGGAGTTTACATCTCCATTTTCGGCTGAATAACTAAGGAAATTTGATTTTTTTTTTTTTTCAGAAATTATTTGAACTGATTTTTTTGCCTGAAAACTAGTATCAAGGGGTTTATGCTATCTTTCCCTTGGTTCTAACGAATATATTGACTTAATGAAGCTCTAGGCATGACAACTTCGAATTTTATTTCTGAGTACTTTTTTTTAATTATTTCATCCTGAAGTAGGCTAATTGATTATTTTATTTGTTTTACAGTGTTTGCACTCATTTTTGTGTTGATTTTGTTTACTTACCTACTCGTTTTATTACAGTTTGTACTCCACTTTAGCAAACTGCAAACTACAACTCTATCTTTTACCTTTTTTTCATCGAAGACATAAGTAACTTTTTAGTTCAAAATTTTTTAAATACCATGTCTGTAAGAGCAAGAACTTCGGTTCTTTTTTTTTTTGCTTGGATGGTTGTAGTGTTGCCTTTGGTTTTGTTGTAATTAAAACGAGTACTATTTAATAATAATTACCAACTGGTGCTATTTATTAGCACCAGTTGGTTTAATTAAAAAAAAAAAACGCATTTTCTTCACATGTAAAGCAAAAAAAAGGTAAATCTTACCAGGTGATCTTACCTGGAATCTACATAACCCACCTCTACAGATTTTTAATTTATAAAATTCTTCAGGTAATGCTTACTGTTTCAACTTACAAATAAATGGAAATATAATATAATAACTTGGAATTCCAAATTTTCATACTGCTTTAATTTACAAACAATTCTTTTTAATTATCTCTGGATAGCTGGATGTCAGACATCTGGTGCAGTCCCCATATTTTGCTGGTAATTTCCGGTCGATAAAATTTCGGAAACTATAAGGTGGCGTGCTTTCTCTTCCTCTCTTTTTCTCTACTCTTTGCAAATTTGTATAAAGCCTATGATGTTTTATATCTTTCAGTTGGATTTGAATTTTGGAAGAAACTATGTCTTGAACATGGAATTAGTCCAGAAGGAATTCTTGAAGATTTTGCCACTGACGGAGTTGATAGAAAAGATGTCTTCTTCTATCAGGTTTTACACGGTTTTTTTTGTCTTATTTATGCTATTTGTATTGATGATAGAACAAGTTTTTGTGAATATGTGTTGTGATGCTACGAGAAGAAATATTAGGAAAGTCTAATCTAAATAGTATAAAAGTAGCTATATCTGAAAAAAATTAGGAGCAGGAGGGGTAGGGGGTTCCGTTGGATCGTTCTGGAGACTCCCTCCTCCCGCTACACTGTAAATTCATAAGATTTTTACCTAAAAATATATTTTTGTCTGTGTGTGTTTTAGCACCCTAATAAATGTTGTTGATCTAACTCTGAAATCGACTAATACCATAACTATGCATTGTATTTTCTTTTTCTCAGATCTTGTATAGTCAACAAGACAAGAAGATTAGTCAAGCCTTAACTATGCTCAAATCGATTCTGGAAGAATATATATATATATATTAGAGATTCCGGGAGGGTACCAGGCCTCTTGGATTCAGAACTACCCGTTCGCATCAGAAAGGAATCACACTTAGTTCGAAAACGCTCACAACTAGTACTTTAGTCTCTTTAGGAGGCTCTTTAGTCTCAGATTATGGATTACAAGGATCAGTCATGACGTCGCATTTCCAGTCTACACATTTTTTTTGGAATTTGCATAGCATAATTTGCATTTTTCATAGGTCCAAAACTATGTTCTAAGAATGTCTTGATTATATATTGAATAGTTCAGATGCAAATTACAGGAAGGATGGATGACATCTGACAAAAAAAGAAAATATAATAAAATAAAACAACTAGAAAACGAATGTGATTTTCAGCTAGTGGAAAAAGAGTGAAAAAACAAAAGTCGATACTTAGGGAAGGACATTGCCAAGTTGTCCTCAGTGCTAAAAGAAAAAAAACCTTTTGAAATAAACGTAGGCCACCAAAGCAGAACAAACACCCTTCTGCTGTGCTAATGTTCACTTGAAATGTTAGTTTGCTCTTTGTTGTCTTTTTTTCTCTTTTGTTTCGTGGAATGCTTGGCATAGGTCCCTGCTGATATATCTGTTTTGTCTTTTCGCTTTGTTTTTTTCTTTTCCACTGGCTGTAAACCAACTTCGCTTTTTTTTATTACTATTATATATATTTTTTTTACAGTTTCAAAAGATTTCCAATTTTTGTAACTTCAAGGTCGAATCAGCAATTATAGTGACTTATATTACCTGTTCTTTTTATAGGTTTCATATCTTCTTTTCAGCAATTTATGCTTGCTTTTAGTTTTACATCCTGAATGCACTTATGTGTATTGCCCATCATAAATGAAAAAAAATACAACACTGATGGAGTAATAAATAAATAAAAGTAACAAACGAATAGATTCTAATAAATACAGACAAACTTAATAAAGAAGAACTGGAAAAAATAATAATACAAATAAGAGTAATCTTACGCTGGGATAAACACATGATCATTGAAGGACAATTTCAAGGGTGCTTTCACCAATAACCTGCTTCTCGAGTACCATTACTTCTAGATCTGTCCATTCATCTAGTCAGTCACATAATATTTTGTTTTCTTTAAAGATAATCTTAAATTGCTAAAAAATAAAAAAAGTTACGTGTTTCTGCATATTATTCTCCTATGGTCGATTATTCAAAAAAAGTTGCAGGAAACCTAAAAAATATGATTTATCAGATGGATGAAGCTGAATCTGAGGTATCGAATGGTAACAAAACCTCTTGTTTATACATTATACTTTATTCAAGGCCTTAGCCAGGATGTTTGTTCGGCAGGGGGAGGGTCTATGTTTTAGGGGGGATACGAAAGGACATTAACAAGTGCATCAAAAATTTTATTAGATGCATTTTGTTATGTTATACAGTTTAGAAAAAAATCGGGGAGGGGGAGGCGCAAACTCGGGTCTAACTCTCTAACCTTTCTCTCCCTGGATCCAACCTGTCATGTTATCAGAACTATACTAAAATAACATACCAAAATCTTGCAAAGGCATATAAGCTTAATGGGAACTGATTGATCCCGCCCTATGTGATCAATATGTTTGTTAAGCGCGTGGACGCATGCAAGAAACGGTATTTCAAAAATGCCAAAAAACTTGCGGTTTCTTTGAATAAAACTGTTTTATAAGTTTTGAGACAATACTTAAAATTAGGCTATTAGGCACTTGTGTAATATTTCAGTTTCAAAACTGAACCTTATTTTGAGGCCTCAAACTGCCGCCTATGATTTTGCACACAAAGGAAATAAAAAAAAAGCCTTTGGCATCTTGCTTTCAAACTTTTGAAGAGAGAACAATTATACAGGTCGTACATGACGTAAGAATACCACGAAACAGTACGAAGTAATAAACAAAATTACTTTCTAATGCTAAAAAAAATGCTTCGTGCCAAAATGATGTCAAACCCCCGCCAAAAATTCTAGGCCCTGTTAGGCTACATTTGCAAGGCCTGAAGGCCTAAGAAAGCAGAGAAAGTTAACAAAAACTGTCTCTATGCAATCAAAGGAGACTGCAATTCCATTTGTCTGCTTTCTTGCGCCCCTCTTAGCAGAGCTGGTTTTAAGGGAAGGATAGGGGACACTTGCCCCGTGATCAGAAATTTTAAGGGTGTAAAGTTTGGAATAAATAATCTAACAGTGATAATCATTTTGTATTTTTTGAATTTTTACTGAAATAAAGCAGAAGGCGCACTTAATAAATGAAAATAATTAATTAATTATTGATTAATTTATGAAATTAAATAAAAAAAATAATGATGATTAACATAATTAATAATAACGATAAAAAAATGAATATTAATTAAAAATTGAAGATAATTTTGTTAGTAGATTTATAATTTGTTAAAATTTGGCCTGACAGTTTTGTGAGAGACAGGGGGGGGGGGGATCAAGATTTTGCCCCAAGCACAAGACAGGCGAGAACCGTCACTGCCTCCTAGTCGCTGTCAGACTATATTTGCAAGGGCTGAAAGCCTGAGCTAGTAGAATGAGAAAGTGACTCATGTTGTTTTGTTTTTTTAGGCTGATGATGAGCACTATATTCCAAGAGCTGTTCTGCTGGACTTGGAACCTAGAGTGATAAACAATATTCTTTGCTCTCCATATTCTAAGGTTAGTTTTCAATCTACCTCATCATCTCAGCAAAAATTTATTCCCATTTTTTAAAGGAAGGAGGTCATCTTGGAAGTTCCTACTAGTCAGTAAACCTTATTACTAAGCTGAAAATACTTATTTTCATATTTTCATATAATAAGCTTGAAATACTTATTTTGTTGAAAAAGTTTTTTTTAATTAATTTCTGGCTGTTTTATGCTGACATAGTCTTTTTGCAGGGAAAAACAGATTGGCTGTTTTATGCTGACATAGTCTTTTTCAGGGAAAAAGAAAATAGTAGTTCAAATCTTTTCGGTGGTCCTTTAAGAATTATTGTCTAGCCTGCTATTTGGATGCTGGAGAAACTTTTTCTACAATTTTTTACAACATACACCATTCTAAAAATCTAGACACAAATAGTGGTAGTTTAATTTAGTTTTATGCCTTTTTTAATTGACTTGAAAAATAAAGTTTAACACCATTGCAAAAATTTATCTATCTATCTATCTATGCTGTTTGACAGCTTGGATACACATAAACCTACTTTTGATTCAGTTAAATTTTAAGAGCAGGTGTAATAATAGAAGTAGCCCGAGAGGTTGGTCATAATACCCGCAGTTGTTCTTGGGATATTGCTGAAATGCCTTTTGGACAACCAGCGCACACACAATGCGTTTTGATTTAATCTTCAGACAATATTTAGTTTTTAAGCTTAATGGGTAAATTGCATAAGTGTGGGTTGACCTACGCAATAGCCTTAGAGAAACAGGTACAAGATCGTTCAGCTATGCTGAACAGAATGGCTCTCTTAAAATTTCGATTGGAAGTGTTTAGAAAATTATGAGCTAAAGAAGAGGGCTGATTGTCCACCAATCAGATGACTCTTAAAAAAGGCTCTGGAACTCTGAATTTGCAATCAAATTAGCTCCTTTGAAATATCAATAATAGAACTAGCTATGACAGAATTGCTGCCTATGATTTTACTTATATGCCCTTTTAATACTTGCATGTGTATAATCTTTTTAATTTAATTGAAACTGTCCCTGAGCGTTTCAACTTAATACCCTTAGTATCATTAGTTACAGTAACCGTAGAAGTAGCGTTAAAAGTATGCACACGGTGTCTTCTGGCTAGTTCAAAATTCGTTACAACTTACCCTAAAAGGTCTAAATTAATAGTGTAAGCCGTTATTGTGATATTGCTTTGTCACCCTTTTGACAATCTACATTATCATAGCTCGTTTTGATTTAGATCAACATCCACCTAAATTTCCCTTGAAAGCTTCGTCTTAATACTCTTAGCTTGTGTTGTAGCATTAGTAGCAGTATATACATAGTACCTTTGTTTTGCTTAAACATCCTCTTCAACCCACGATGAAATTTTTAACTTAATACCATCAACCGGCCCTGAAGCATTGCTGATAAGTCCTCTTGACAACCTATGTGGGCGTATTGCGTTTGGGTTCATTTCAATGCAGTTTCAATAATACAAAAAATTTTCGCCTTAATACACTTAGTTTTATTAGCAGTAGTAGTAGGACCAGTAGTTATAGCAGTAAGAATAGAGTTAATAGTAGTAGTCTTAACTTTAGTAGCAGTAGTAGTAGCAGTAGCAGTAATAATAGTAATAGCAATTGTAGTAGTTGTAGCAGTAGAAGTAATAGTATTATGATGCAAACATTGTTTTTTGGCTAGTTCAACACCCCCCACAATAAGCTATGTAAGTTTTAATTTCACACGCGAAATCGTTCCTAAAATATAGCTGATGTGTCCTTTTGACAGCCTGCATACGGATGGCAGATTATCATCCGTGCAACAGATTTCTGAAAGCTTCACCTTCATATCCCTAGGTATAGTTATAATAGTAGTCACAGAAGTAGTATTACTAATCAACTTATACAATTAGCCACTGCTATGATATTGTCGATATTTCCTTCGACATACTTCTTGTATTGTATTGATATACTTCTTGAAGTTTTCATCTTAATTCTTTTAACCTTACAAGTAGTTGTGATAGAAGTAGTACTATAAAAATCGATCAAATAAATTTTTATCGGATGTATTTTGGGGAATGATAGGCTTGGGAGGGGGGGGGCTGATTGCCTTCCATCCCGTTTTAACTCTTAAAAAGGGCACTAAAATTTCAATCAAATGAGCCCCATCCTATTCAAAGTTTATAAGACCACCCGCTTCTTAAAAAATCTTGGATGCCCGGGGGATAACATACAACTCTTGCCCCTGGACTTTGGGGGGGGGGGGTTGTGTCCACTCTGAAAACATAGCTATATGCTCTTTGGACTGTTATTAGCGAAATGGCTCTCTCACTATTTTAATCAAAAGCTTTTTGGGGAATAAAGGATCTCAGCGAGGGCTAGTTGCCCTCCATCATGTTTGACTCTTATGGAACTAGAACTATACATTTCCAATCAAAAGAGGCTCTTTTAAAGTTCACATGACCATCCCCTCCATTAAAATCTTATGTGTCCCTGGGGCATAACTTACAGCCCTTACTCTTAGGCTCTGGGGATTGTGCCAACCCCAAATGCCTTATTGTGTGATCTTTGGACTATTTTTGAACAAACGGCTATCTCAAAATCTCTATCGGATACATTTGGAAAAAAGGTGACGTGGGCGGGTGTAGCTGCTCTTCGAGCACTTTGACTCTTAAAAAAGGCACTAGAACTTCTGATTTCCAATCCAGTAAGTCCCCTCTGAAGCTTACACGATCACCCTTTCAAACGTTGTATGCCCTCGAGGCATAACTTACAACCCTACCCGTAAGGGTGGTGGGGGGAGGGGCGTCATCCTCAAAGACAAAAATTTCGGACCTTTCAACTACGCTGAACAAAACAGCTGTCTCAAAATTTTTGTAAAATGTATTTGGAGAAATGATGGACCTGCGGGGGAGGGGGCTGGTTACCCTCTAATCACTTTTAACTTTCAGTATCCGAACGAATGAGGCCTTTTTGGAGTTTCTACGACAACAAATGGCTGTGTCAAAACTTCTATCAGATGCAGTTCAGAAAAAAAATACGACGTGTGGCCAGAATATCTGCTCTCCAATCACTTTGACTCTGATAGAGGGGGCACTAGAAGAACTGATTACCAATCCGATGAGCCTCCTCCAAAGTTTATACGACCAGCCTTTCTATGAAAACTTTATATGCCCCCAGGGCCTAACTTATAATCCTTGCCCTAAAGGCTGTGGGGGTGTTGTCATCGTCAAAGACCTAATATCCGGACCTTTCAACTATGCTGAACAAAATGTTTTTTCTCAAAGTTTTGATCGGATGTTTTTGTGGAAGTTATGGGCATGGGGGCGGGGGGGGGCTGGTTGTCCTCCAGTCACTTTTGACTATTAAAAAGGGCGCTAGCCCTTTCAATTCCCAGTCGAATGAACCCTTTTCGAAGTCTCTACAATATCTATACTAAGTGCCCTGGTCTAAAAAAGAAAAAAAAATATAATACTAGTAACAATGCATTGTTCCCACATCGCTCTTTGTGTAGATTAATGTATATAGGTCTACACCTTACTTGTACGTCTTATTATACATAATTGTTAAGTGTCCGCAACCTGTTTATGGGAAACCTGTTTATTATTATACAAAAGTGAATCAAAGATTCGAAAAAAAATTGCAATAGCTGCAAAGAAAAGAAATTCAACTTATTGGGCCTAACTTGTGTTACTTGAACTCTAACATGTATGATACCTCCATGCGTTTTATGCATCTTCGCAATATTAAGCTTTGCAAAAGCCAAAAAAATGTTTCTATGGTAAAAACAGATACAATGTTTGCTTAAACTTGTGCAAAAGCCACTCCTGGTTTAAATTTACGCCATCCTTAAGCTAAAAGCTCGATCCAGTCCTGATGATGAGACAGGAGACAGTTTAGTCTATACCCTCACCATCGGCATTCGTATTATCGGCTGCGCGAGAAATGCTTAGAGGCATCTATGGACCCAGCCCCCGGGGGTCCTAAAATATAAATGGGATACCCTCGCCTGGGGGACATAAATTCAGGCGGAGGAGGAAGAAGATCCCTCTGATGTAGACTGAGCTGGGCCCACCGGCGTGTGGATATGTCCCGTCAGCTTCAAACCTTCTCCCAACAATGGGTAAAATCGTATGAAATGGCAGATTATCATCGTGGGAGGATCCTCTTCAGGAGGGCAACTGCGAAAGCGCGGATGATTCAGCGACGAACAACAGCCTCTGCAAGTTGACGGAGAGGAGTGGCTTACCGCCGTCTCCTAACCAGCCATGAAACCTCTCCTTTTAACAAATGAATTATGGGCTCTATAAATCAAAACAGAATTACTACCACGTCCGGGGAAACCGACGAACCTAGCAATTTGATGATTATGATGATGATGGCGAATGGAAGTAACATTGAACATACTACCGCGTACGGGGAAGCCGACGAACATGCTACCGCGTACGGGGAAACCGACGAACATGCTACCGCGTACGGGGAAGCTGACGATCATAATAGGCCTATGACGACCCCCGGACGGGATGAGGATACCCTGCGACTCATCTCCACTGAAACTGTACTCAACATAGGAACACTCAATACCCAGACTAGCCAAACCAGGAAAAATGGATCTACTACTGAGAGAACTAAACCGATACAAGTGGGACTTAGTCGGGCTATTTGAGACACACCTCCCCCGAACCGGTGAAGAAACTATCTCCGGAACCTCTCTCCTATTCTCGGGACGCACCGATGGCACTCACAGACAGGGTGTTGGATTCATCCTCTCACCAACTACAAAAAAGGCGCTGATCTCCTTCACGCCCGTATCAGAAAGGATAGACTAAAGGGATCCGTGTCAAACCTTACCATCATCCAGGTATATGCTCCTGACTCTGCTCGAAGCGGTGAAGAATGCGAACAGTTCTACTTTCAACTTCAAAGTGTCACCGACCAAACACCAAAGAAAGATATGCTCATCGTCATGGGCGACTTCAACGCTATCACGGGCAACGATCAGATTAATCGGAGAGATGTAATGGGACCGCACGGCCATGGCCGACTGAACGGAAGAGGTGAAAGCTAATTAGTTTCTTTAGAGAAAACGACCTGTATATAACTAACACCGCCTTTAAAAACAGACACCGCCGTAAGGTCACCTGGAGATCCCCCGACGGAGTAACTGAAAACATGATAGACTATGTGCTGATATCTAAACGCTGGAAGTCCTCAATAATGGATACTATATCCCTTCCTGGTGCAGACTTTGATTCGGATCACTCACTCCTGATGTCCAAACTCAAGCTAAGACTGAAACGACTCCCTAAGACGACAAGAATCCCTAGATTCCGGACAGAGCTGCTTCGCGACCCCATAAAAAAAGGCGCCTATACCACCAGCCTATCGTCAAAATTCCGAGCTATCCTAGAGAACTTCACTTCCCTCACTACCGTCGAAGAGATTGATCAACTGGCTGAGCATGCAACTTCTGCAGTTTTGGAGACAGCAAATGATGTCCTCGGGAGGAAAACGAAAGACGAAAAGCCGTGGATTACTGAAGAAATAATCCAACCATGTAACCAAAAGTGTCTCTGCAACAACAAAGCTGACCCATGCAGCCGAGACACCTATAAATATCTCAAAAGGAGAATCGAACGAGAAGTCCGAAAGGCCTTGCGTAACCATGTTCCCGAGAAATGCAAGGAATGCGAAACCCAGTTTAGGAACGGAAACAGTCAAAAACTCTTCAAAACAGTTCGTGAACTGTCTAGCAGGAAAGATCCCATCTCCACAGCAATCCTAGACAAACACAACAATCCCATCAACGACGTAAAAATGAAACTCGAACGATGGAAGGAATTTGAAGATAAATTAAATCCGCAGATCATTGCCGATCCCAGCATCCTAAAATCCTTCCCCATTAATGATCGAGAACCTCCACCACCACTCTTAAAATCAGAAAATGAGGCAGCGACAAGATCCCTGAAACGAGGGATGGCCCCAGGACCGGACGGTATCACTGCTGAACTAATTAACATTGACTCAGAGGACGTCGTCGAATTGTACCACAAAGTTGTGTCAGCCGCATGGTCAACGGGCCACGTCCCACAGCTATGGTGTAAGGCAGCAGTGGTCCCAATCCACAAAAAAGGCTCAAGAAGAGAGTGTGAGAACTACCGCCCTATCAGCTTGACCAGTCATCAAACTAAAATACTGACCAAAATTCTCCTACGTAGAATCCAAGCAATTACAGCCTCCGTTCTGGGTGAATACCAAGCTGGCTTCCGACCTGGACGATCGACCATTGACCAAATCTTCCCCGTTCCTCAGCTCATGGAACGCTTTGTCGAGTTCAACAGAGACCTATATCATCTCTTTATTGACTTTCGGCAAGCCTTCGATTTAATCTGGAGGAAAGGTCTGTGTCACATCCTAAGACATTACGGTATCCCCGACCAAATCATCACGATTATTGAGAATATATACAGCCAATCCAGAAGCCGGATACTCACCACTGATGGACTCTCTGATGAATTCTCAACATCCTCGGGAGTTTTACAAGGATGTATTCTGTCGCCCCACCTGTTCAACCTGTTTCTTCACGCCATACTGTCACTGATACCAGACGAACATGGAGCCAAAATAGGTGGAGTCCTAGTAAACAAGCTCGCCTATGCTGACGACATCGACCAGCTCTCTACGACGGTCGCTGATCTCCAAAGACAAGCAGACTGTCTCAACGAAGCCACAAAACCTTTTGGCATGCAAATTAACGCCAAAAAAACGAAAGCTATGGTCACGTCACGCCAAAAACAAGCAGCTACTCCTTCCATAATGATCGACGGTCAGCCAGTTGAAACGGTCGACCAATTCGTCTACCTGGGCAGTCTCCTCACAGCGGACAATTGTCATACCTCCGACATCAAACGCCGCCTAGCTCTTGTTAGCTCCAGTTTTAAAAGGCTCACAAATATCTGGAAATGCCGAAACCTGTCGAACCAGCTGAAAGTTCAACTTTTCAACAGCCTGATTGTGCCAATTGCTATATATGGGTGTGAGACCTGGACCTTGAAGATCGAAAATGAGCGCAACCTACTTGCATTCGAGATGAGATGTCTCCGTCGCATCGCAAGAATCACCTACACTGAACATGTGACCAATGAGGAGGTGCGAAGACGGGTGAAGTCCCCCGACACAATCCTAAATAAAATCAAACGACAACAACTGCGATGGCTCGGACATGTCAAGAGAATGGACCACGACCGTCTACCAAAAATCTCCCTCGAAGGAACCATAGACGGATCTCGACCACGAGGAAGACCTAGCAAGAGGTGGATTGAAAACTTTGACCGAAAGCGCATCGTTGAGTTGACTCGAACTGCACACGATAGAACAACGTACCGAGCCCTAGTTCATGCCCTGTCAAAAGAAGTGGCCCCAAAACGTCCCGCGAGGATGGACAGGACTTAAGTAAGTATCTATGAGCATGGTCATTGGATCGCCAACCAGTTCGAGAACAGGGACAACTTTTATTTAATATTTAATGATATTTTTTATTTGATATTTTATAAGATATTTTATGTGTCTGAGGGAATGATCCAGATCGAGAGCCGAAATAGCACAGGGAAGTAAAAGATTTGTATATGTGAGTCAAGTAGTATTTTAAGACAACCTATGTGGTTTTATCTAGGATAGAGGGCTTATTCAGTGAAATATCCGCAAAATGTATTGTATTTTAGGGGTAGAATACTGTACACAGTTATGGAAGCCATGCTACAAGCGAGGAACTTTTCTGGTCTTGTCATCGGGGCTCAAATATTCCCCCATGACTTTATTTATTGGCCTAACTTTTCTAATGTTCTAGTAAAACATTTAAAAGTTTTGTTTCAGTATTCCTCTTCTTTACAGACTATAGAGCTTTTCTGAGAATTTATTATTTTATTTATTGAATGATTTTTGTTTGAAATATATCTTACCTAACTTTATCCTCTTGATCTTGTACAACTTATCCTTCAAATTAAGAGGGATTGGTTTTCTCTGACAACGTCTCTTGATTACCTCTAACCAACATTTTGAGTAATGGCATCAGAGTTTGATGGGAAATTCAATTTAATTTTTTTGGGGGGACCTATCGAATATCGTGAGAAATGCTTAAGTGTCCGGCTAATCTAATTTCTAAACTCTTTGATACCGTTCGACATTTTTTGTTTATACTTTGCTTGGATTCTCTTCTAAGGTTGAAGGACGAAGTTGGGTTTGTCTTTACTTTGCGCCTGTATTTGCCTTGACGGAACGTGCCTTTTCGTTAAGGTAGCAAAGATTTTGGATTTTCTCAAAGACTTATTACATCCTTCCTTAAGGTATTTGTTCTCTCTGAAACAAGGGATTGTAAGACAGCACTGAAGCTGTAACTTTCTCAACGAGAACAAAATACTAATATTATTTTACTCATTTATTTTCAAATCTATCAATTCACGGAGCCACATTTACGATATTACTTAGACTTTTTCTTAAAGAAGGTTCTAAAGTTGCCGGAAAAATAGGAAAATTGTGCTTTTTTCAAAGATTTTTAACGTGTTTCAATCTAAAAAACATTTAAATCAAGCCTCAAATGTAATTAGGAAGACGAATAATGTCAGTTATGGAATGATTAAAAAAAACGAATGATTTGAAAAGTTTTTATAATGCCTCTCATGGGGACCATCTGTCTTGGTTTTACTCTAATTAGCCATGGCTGTCAAATCATCGCTTCCACCAAGTTGACAATTCAGAGTCTGTTGATTTTTGAATTATCAAATTTGTTGAAGTTGTATAAAAAAGGATTTTATACAACTTGTTTTTCGTTGATATATAGAGAAACTGTAGTCCTATGGAGGTGCAGTGGATTTGATCTCAGCTCAGTAATCTTAGCTTTGAGTCTAGATGTTCAACACACTGCAGAGGCAATGCAAGGACCTTAGTAGCCGAGGGCGTCGTTAATCCGACTCAATACAATATGGAAATCGTAGGAGAGAAAAAAAATAACATACTAATAATTAAGCTGGGAACGTAAGCAGTAGTAGTAGTAGTAGTAGTAGACAGGTTTCATAGCAAAAACCTGACAGCTATCGCTGATTTGCGTTTCTTTACAACATATTCAAAATCAAATTACACTTGTAAATATAAATCAAACTATAAACATCAACTCTTATTGTACATTTCGACGAAAACCGGGACGAACCAATTACCATATCGGTTTTTTCTTGCAATAACGTGAACTAACTTATCTTGCTTTCTCGTTCTTGATGGTAGAGATTGATCAGGTAGAATGTCACGGTGCTGTGATTTAGAAAGCAAGAACTTTCCAAAACTCATTATCAGAGTTTCGTACCGGTTTTGGAGTGACGGCAGTCCTAGCTGTTCCAGAGCCTTTTCGTAGGGAATGTCACGGCGGCCCAAGATGCTCGATACCGTCGCTTCTGAACCGATTCATGCTCCTGACAAAGATACACTGTTCTAAGCCCTGAGGGCACCCAAACAGGGCACGCATATTCCAGAATGGGGCGGACGTACGTTAGGTATGCATGTTTAATGCTCTCTGTGTTCGCAGTGAACCTACGGATACTGTTTAAAGTCTGTAGACTAGTGTTTGTACTTTTAACCACGTTTTCGATATGTGCCGCAAAGCTGAAGTCATTGGAGAAAGTAACTGCAAGGATCTTGATACTGTTTGTTAGAGGGCATTAAGTAAAGTAATTTTTACATTGGATTAAACATTTTTTAGCTGTAAGCGTAGTTAACGTTACAAATAAGCTGTGCAAGCCTTGTCTTGTCGGGTAAAGCCACGTATTCCCTTAAAAAGTATACATTTTGTGAAAAGTTGTCTTTTACTATCGATAACAATTTTAGTCCCAAATTTTGAGACAAATTTGCTGCGATAAGGGCAAGCAAATCATACTCTTTCGGAGTATAATTTAGTTTGATAGTAAAATTTTTCTATTTCAATTTTGCAATTGAAAGTCTATTTATTTATTCAGTTTTGTTTGTTTTCTGCTTCTGTACTCCTCCTTTTTATATACATAGAAATCGTGAAAAAAAGATAAAACGTGAGCATAAGCTGCGGCTTTAATAGTGTCGGTGCAACTGCTAGTGCCACGCTGTTATTATTGTCAAACTGCTGCTACCGTTGATAGTGTATATTACAAAGCAGAACTGTATAAACAAGCTTTATTTAAGATTATTCAAACTTTGGATTTCAATCAAACAGTTCGTGGTAACGAACTGTAGTAAGGAGCGACCAGGCTCAATAGTAACCAAAACTCAAAAAAATGGAATTTTGATACCAATAGCTACATAAAAAAAATCGCATTTTAATGCTGATTTCAAATATATAACTTTCATCAAGATTAGTCTGACCTGTCAAAAGTTACGAGCCTGAGAAAATTTGCCTCATTTTAGAAATTAGGGGAAAACACCCCCTAAAAGTCATACAATCTTAATGAAAATCACATCATCAGATTCAGCGTATCAGAGAACCTTATTGTAGAAGGTTCAAGCTCCTATCTAGAAAAATGTGGAATTTCGCATTTTTTGCCAGAAGACAAATCACGGATGCGTGTTCATTTGTTGTTTTGTTTTTTTTCCAGGGGTGATCGTATCGACCCAGTCGTCCTAGAATATCGCGGGAGGGCTCATTCTAACGGAAATTAAAAGTTCTAGTGCCCTTTTTAAGTGACCAAAAAAATTAGAGGGTACCTAGGCCCCCTCCCACGCTCATTTTTTCCCAAAAGTCACCGGATAAAAATTCTGAGATAGCCATTTTATTCACCATAGTCAAAAAACCTAATAACTATGTGTTTGGGGACGACTTACTACCCCGCAGTCTCCCTGGGAGGGGTTGCAAGTTACAAACTTTGACCTGTGTTTACACATAGTAATGGTTACTGGGAAGTGTACGGACGTTTTCAGGTGTGAGAGTCAGGTTTTTCCTTTTTCAAAAAGTAGAGCTAAGAGAAAGAGTCAAACTTTAGCGTACAGAGCGGGGCGTTGAGGAAGAAAAGCCCCTTTCGTATACGGAGTAATTTCTGTTCGTTTTAAGTTTTAATGTCGCTCCTTACTTTCATTTTAAAAAACTTGTTTTTTTTATTTCATTACGGTTTAAGCTGATTTGGATCCAACCTGAAATTCTGTTTTGATAGATTTATTTTTATTTCATTTTTTTTGCAACTTCTTGGGATTATAAAATACTTAGGGGTAATTTAGTATGTAGAAAATTAAGCTAGTCTAAACGTCAAACACAAATACTGCCTTTTTTACCCTTTGAGAAAAGTCGGTCTTTATTAATATTCGGCCTAATGTACAGAAGAAGTAAAAAAAAATAATTAAATTTATACATCTTTGTTTTATTAAACTTTCATAATTCTATTGGCATTTTTCTAGCCAACGCTAGATGGTGTTCATCTCTTATCAGTTTTCCATACTGTTTTGGAAAGAAAGTTTGTGATTCATAGTTATTCTTTTACTTAATAACTCCTTTAAGTGTTGGGTGTGAGTAGCTAGGTTGTTCTCAATTGAATTAAAAAGACAAAAAAAAGTAGGACTACTCTCTCACAAACACGGTTCTTAGTTGGATTAAAAAAAAAAAAAAAAAAAAAAAAAAAAAAAAAAAAAAAAAAAAAAAAAAAAAAAAAAAAAAAAGCTGTAGAAAGTGTCACGGCTAGACTGAGAATTAAGAAACTAAGAAAAAATGAATGATTTTTGAAAAGGTGACCGGCTGAAGTTTTTAGTCTTTGAATATTTATAATTGAATCCTACTTACTTCTGTTTAATGGATATAACATTTTTAGCTATACAACAGAGAAAATGTTTATCTTTCAAAAGATGGCGGTGGAGCAGGCAACAATTGGGCTGCTGGATATAGCCATGGTGACCGTCTCTTTGAAGAAATCTTCGATATTGTCGACAGAGAAGCAGATAACAGTGATAGTCTTGAGGTTGGTCTTGTTCTATATTGCCTAAAACATACCTAGATTTTTGTGATTGTCTTTCTCATCAAATTGAAATCCCACATGATTTGCATTATATCTATTAACCTGTTCGATAGTTCATTGTACCTAATCATCTATAATTTTTTTAATGCTTTATTCGAGTCGTTTTTTTTTATTATAAAAAAACATGTATTTATTTTATTTAACTTCAAATATTTATAAACATAAATTCTGGTGTCCTTGTCATTTCTTTCGTAACTTTGTACCGACGTGACCCAGAGTGATCATTAAATTCTTTTCATTATAACATTAATCAGAAGGGACTTGATGGATTTCACCCAAATTTTTCAGAAATTAATAGTGGGTTTCCTAGTTGAGCCTGGACCTGACCAAACCTCTGTTGAGCGCATGGGGCTTCTAAGTTTTAGAATTTAGAGTCAGTTTTCTGATTGTATTGTTTAAGGGTAAATACTTGGATATGCCCTCCTCCTAGAAGAAAGGAGAAGGTCCCTAAATTCCTGTCATTTTCTAGAATGTGTCCTCAAATCTGAAATAATCATAGTGTGAAATAACAGTTAGTGCCATATTTGTGACTTTGGGAGTCTGGGCCCGATCCAACCTTTGGGGGGGGGGGTGCACTTCTCAGGGTATTGGAATTGACCATTAAGTCTTATTGAAACCTTTAGACTATTGAACTTTGAAATATAGTATTGCGACAAAATTAAGAGCTGTTTTACAGGCCCTTGAATTGCGTAGCCAGTATTATGGCTACACAAAGTCGAAATTGAAAAAAAAGTTCATGAAATTTTTAAACTAAAAAATCCTCTAAACCTAGATTGTTCAAGCTTTGTATATGATGATTTTGGATTTAAAATAATGAGAAACCTCTGTTAAGTATAAATTTTTAGAAGGGACTCTTTTTTAAGTATCCTAATTTAAAAATTATTAATTGTATACACAATTTTTATCTAGCCATTGTATACAAATGGTCCGTTTCCTAGTTCTCTTATCTATGCACTAAAATTGTATGCCCCATTCATTTCCTAATCCACTGACCACAAATTGGCTGTACGCCCTTCAATGCAGATGGTTCTCTTAAAATATTCTATTTTAACAGGACACTTGTTGTAACCAGGTCTCATGAGTTGGAAATTTAAATGGAGAACTTGATTATATACCCTCGAATGGTTTCAACTCCGAAGTCACTTCCAGGCTTCTAGAAGCGTGTGAAGTTGAGAATGGAAAACAGCCTAAGGGATATAGCTGATGGTCTGCTAGGAAGTACCATTTGTGATGGATTTGAAGGTTGGAAATTCTAGATGATTCTTCGGGGCTATTAATTTATTGTTTTCATGTTATTGTCGAATCATTTCGTCGTGGGTGAAGTTTTGGAAAGATGTGTGTAAAACACAGATAAATATCTTTGAGCTATGGTAAATAGTGTTCTGCCTTATTGCCCTCTCACTCATTCACGCTGCACCTTGGCATAAACCATGCCATACCTATATATATTGCAAAAAATAATAATATTAACAAACAAACCTCACATATCCCTGAAAACGATGTAATAAAAACAGCTTTCTTTGTTCGATTCCTATGTTACATTCATATGCTTCCTTTGTTAGATTGACTTTGACATTTGACTGTCACGTTTGATTATTTTTCTTTTAGGGATTTGTGCTCTGTCATTCAATTGCTGGTGGTACGGGCTCTGGCATGGGCTCATTTATTCTTGAGAAGTTAAGTGATCGGTATCCGAAAAAACTTGTTGAAACATACAGCGTCTTTCCCAATCAAGATGAAATCAGGTATATTCTATTCGTTTTTTTTTCAAGTGAGTGGTCTCTCCATACAGGTGGTAACATGCAGTCTCATTCTTAATCAAGATGAGACCAGGTGTGTCCTGTTGAGGTTTTTTCAAGTCGATGTATGTTCTGTCGAGATGGTCTCTCCGTGTAGGTGGTAACCTGCAGTACCTCTCCCAGCCAAGATATGATCAGTAATGTCCTATTCAGCCTTTTCAAGTGGGTGGTATCTCCATTAGGTAATAGCACGCAGTGTCTTTCTCAATCAAGATGAGATCAGGTATGTTCTGTCGATGCTTTTCAAATGGGTGACCTCTCTATGTGGGTAATAACCTGTAGTATCTTTCCTAATCAAAATGAAATCAGTTATGTTCTATTTAGCCTTTTCAAGTGGGTGGTATCTCCATTAGGTGATAACATGCAGTGTCTTTCTCAATCAAGATGAGATCAGGTATGTTCTGTCAAGGCTTTTCAAATGGGTGGCCTCTCCATGTGGGTTGTAACCTGTAGTATCTTTCCCAATCAAAATAAGATCAGATATGTTCTATTCAGCCTTTTTAAGGGGGTGGTCTCTCCATGTACGTGGTAGCATGCAGTGTCTTTCTCAATCAAGATGAGAGTAGCTATGTTCTGTCGAGGCTTTTCGGGTGGGTGGCCTCTCCATGTCAACGTTCTTTATTATAAATAACAGCAAATTACAACATGTTACATTTTTCCGTTGGCGGGAAGCAGAGCTCCTATACCGTATAACGCTAAGTCGGCAAAATCTAGTTATACAGAACGATAAGCACATTGATAGCAGAAGAACTACAGCACTGACAGCACATATTGATACCAAGTTATATTCGACACAACTTGGACTTGCTTTTGAAGACAAAATAAACCACGAAACCATTCTAATGACGAATTCTGGAAATGACACTGAAATTAAAGAACTGCAGGGGTGGAAAGTTTTATATCTTTGTGGTTTTGAACCATTTACAGGCATGATGGTTGTTTTAGTTTAAATTTTATGTTATTTCTAGAATCAATATTTTTTCACTTTCACAAATAGATTACTATTTGTTGAAACATGACTGATGCAGAATTTACTGTTGTCCGTGTTTTACCACCTCTCTTAAAGCGTCCAAAATGCTGTTTTTGTTTTTCTAGATACGAACCCCTTGATATTTTTATGGACGATAGCTGGGGCTATAGGTAGATCTGTCGTGGTTATGTATGCAAATATATAGCCTTCATATCCACCCCCCTCCTCCCTTGTATCTCAGCATGCTCACGTCGGGCATAATTTTGTGAATCAACCTACGATTCATAAGTACTTTTGAGTTTCTTCTAGTTTCAGCCCTTTCCATTCTCCCAGCACATTTTGTTCTTCTGCAACCTTAGTGGTACTATTTGTTCTGACAATAAGCCTTCAACTTACTGCATTTAAGTCTCATGAATGCATTTAGGAAATACACAACTTTATAAAAATTATGTAGCCTACAAATTTTAATTTGTACTTAGTGATTGTCTTTATAAATGAAATTGCAGTCAGTCTATATTAAGGTTTATTTTGGCTTTGGAGTTTCTGGTATCTTACTTTCCTGCTCTCTTACGATTTAACTACATAATGAAAGGCGACAATTATCGTTGAAAAAGGGCAACTTTCCTATTTTATTAGCAGATTTGGATTCTTGTGTAAGAAAAAGTATAAGCAATATCATAATTTTGGTTCGATGAATGGATAGATCTGAGACTAATGAATCGAATGATATAAACATATTGTAAGTTAAGCTGCAGGGATGTCGTGAATTCGCTGGTTTCAGATAGAACATATGCCTTAAAAAATAAAAATAACATAATATATATATATATATATATATATATATATATATATATATATATATATATAAATAAACAATAATATAATTACTGTTACAGCTACTGTTTACTGTTACAAAAAAATAATTATCGTTACAAACCAATAATATAATATAGAATGATTTTTACCTTTAAAGCTGCTATATCAATTTAATCAAAAGCTGGTGGTGAATGGGGACGTGACTTGGGGACGTGGGAAAAATCGGAGTCTTGACACCAACAGACCCTAGTATGAAAGCTCTACGTAATTCCACTATTAAGGGAGATACGATTTTATACACTAAAAAAGAAAATTGCTCAAAAATTCCCTTGGGAAATGAAGTTGTGTCCTCTGCTAGAGACCTCAATTTTGATTATTTCAGAAGTTTTTTCTCCACGAGACGATGTAAAAATCCTGTACTTTGAATATATTGGGATGGAGGAGGGGCATGCGTGGCTGTGTTGGCCTCAGGAGGCTTGGGAGTGCAGAGTTATTAATAGTAGCAGTAGAAGTATACGAAGTTCTAGTAGGTCTTAGCTGTTCTGTCTTATGGCTGGGGGCTCTCGTGAACAAAATCACACTTTCAGTAATTTTTTTTTCAGTTTGAGGGATGGGTGAGGGTACTTCTTATTCTTTGTTGGGTAATAGAAAATATTTTTCTAAGCCTGTCGTCAGGTATTGAAAACGCTGTCTTTTCTTGTACTGAATAACTTTTTGATGAGACCATCTATTGTTCCCTCCCCTACAAAAGCATCTTGAACAGGCGAGTTCACTTCATATTCTCGTTGTTTCATTGTGCAGTTTGTTGATATTTTCTCTATTTCGCTTGCTTTGAGTCAGCTCACATGTATTTTTTGTGTACATTAGTTTAAAATCATTTCTTGAAACTATTTAGATAGTAAAAAAGCTACCATTAACCCTTAATAAATGATTGAACACAAAATGTGTGAATAACTAAAGAGCCTGCAGACAAGAGGCATAAGATAGAACTTTATTGTATTCTGTTTTGTTAGGAACGGAGAAAAAATTCCCCCCAGCTGAAAATTCTAAGTAACTTTACCCCCCCCCCCAAAAAAAAAAAAAATGTTACATCGAAACTCTCAACTTGATCCCACAGTCACAAGAACAAAAACTGGGTAAACAACATATTCCAAACAATTTAACAGTTTTATTCTTTAAATTATACAAAGTATTGAAGTTATAAAAACAAGTGCTGCTTAATCACTCTTATGATGGATTACAAGCATATATATATATATATATATATATATATATATATATATATATATATATATATATATATATAAGTTATCTGTGTTTCTGTGTGTCGAGTGACGTCACTGTCCGCATATGACGTCTGAGTTATTTCATCACATACCAATTCAAAAACGAACGTATTCAAGCCGTAGTAGCTCAGTTACATAGCTACCTGTGTTGGCGCAGTGGGTTTGACCTTAGAGTGGTAATACGGGACCCAGAGATCGAAACATGCTGCAGGAATGCACTACAGGGCCGACGCAGGGACATTAGTAGTCAAGAAGCGTCGTTAATCCGATACAAATACAAATACAGTAGCTCAGTTGGTAAAGCCTTATGTTCCAGGTTCTAGGTCCGAGAGGTTCCAGGTTCGAACCTTGGCTTTAGCATTAATACAAAAGTAGAAAAAAACTAAAAAAGATAAAAACTACAAAAAAAAACTAAAAAGAAAATACTAAAAAAACTAAAAAAGCTAAAAAACTAAAAAAAGGGTAAAAAACTAAAAACTACAAAAGTAAAATAAACTAAAAAAAAACTAAAAAAAGGTAAAAACTAAAAAGAAAAAAAAACTAAAACTAAAAAAAACTAAAAAAACTAAAAACTGGAAAAGAAAAAAAAACGAAAAAAAGGAAAAAAACTGACAAATAAAGGAGAAAAAGAAAACTAAAAAAAACTAAAAATTAAATAAAAATAAAAAAGGTAAATGTATTTAAGCCGAAGTAGCTGAGTTGGTAAAGCGTTATGTTCCAGGTTCTAGGTCCGAGAGGTTCCAGGTTCGAACCTTGGCTTTAGCATTATTACAAAAGAAGACGACCGGGACACTCAAAGAGAAATTACAGACTGGGACACCGGGACACAAATGACGACTGGGACGTGTGTGTCGACTGACGTCATGTTTGTGTGTCGACTATAAATGACGACTGGGACACAACTACAACGGGGACGCTGGGGGGCACAGGGGGATATATAAATGACGATGGGGACACAGGGAATGTTAGATTAGCAATCACCATCAACAAAGCTCAAGGGCAATCATTAGAATAATTTTCCCATGGACAATTATATGTTGCATGTTCAAGAGTAGGTAATCTATTTATATGTACAGACAATGGGACAGCGAAGAATGTTGTTTATTCGCAAGTTTTACGTAGTTAAAAACATATATATATATATATATATATATATATATATATATATAACTATCTATATTCACAGGTGGGACACAGGGACACAACTACAATGGCGCGTAACTAATATGGCGCGTAACGACTTACGCGTGCGGGGGGGCTTAGGGGGGGGGGGGGCGCGAAGCGCCCCCACCCCAACAGCTAGTATAGATGTATATTGTTGTATATTACATATATATATATATATATTATATATATATATATGCTTTGGTTAGCTGCCACCATGGAAATTGTGGGGATTGAGGAAAAAATATGTTTTCTATTCAAAAACATATTATTAGAAGTTCCCTTCCCCTTTCCTCATTCTCACCACAGAAATGATTTGCTGGAATTTTCGAGTTGATCCACTTGCCGTGGGGCAAAACATGACGAACTTACCGAATTACATATAAAGTTTGTTACCTTTGAACGAAAACTAATGAGTCTAGGCAATGCTCGCTTGCCTTTAAACATAAAGAATAAAAACAACTTATGCTCCCTCTGATTATTTGATTCCAACAGACTTTGATTTAAAATTGCTCCAGAGACGTTGACACTTAGGTTACGCTTAATACCCTTTGGTTTACGTTTCAGGCATCAATGCAGGATCTTTATGTCTCGCGAAAAACAAATATTCGTATTTTTTGCGTTGTTTGAGAATCAGTTCACTTTTTTTATTATAATAAACCATATAATAGCATATATAATAGGACATATCTTTAGTGGCTCAAGCAGATGGCTTTAAATAATCGTTCGTTCAAAATCTGCAGGTTTGTAAAAGCACTCTTGGGCTAAAAAAGACACTCGAGGGGTCAGTCTACCTTTTTCGTTGACAGAAAATAATTTTGCTCGTAGGAACGATTGGGAATCGCTAACAGAAACGCCATCTTGTTTGGATAGAATTAGATGGCTTTTTTAGGTCATTCATTGCCAGTTTTCTGGCGCACAGATTTGCTTTAACAGCTTAGAAGTGTATCACGGAATCTGCCAGATTACCAACATGCTATTAAAGATGTTGAATCAATTCCTTTTTTTGCGTTCAAACTTATATCAAAAATCCTCGACGAAAGGATTTGTTTGGCTCTCCACTTAAAAATGACTTTTTTTTTCTTCTTGAGAAGACATAAGATACAAGGCTTTGAAGGTTCACTTACTAGAAAAGTTAAAGTTCAGTGTTTATTTTACTTTTTTTATAGCTGCAGATTAATCTTTGCATCGATTGATACTGTATTCAAGGACTTTTCATTTTTAATACCCTCTAAAAGCTATTCTAAGGTAGTATTTATCCATTTAACTTTTTTTTTTTTCACTTTCAGTGATGTTGTGGTACAGCCTTACAATTCTTTATTAACTTTGAAGAGATTAACACAAAACGCTGATTGTGTTGTTGTACTTGACAACACTGCACTGAACAGGATTGCAACAGACCGCCTCCACATTGAAAATCCTTCGTTTGCTCAAATTAATTCGTTGGTCTCGACTATAATGTCAGTTAGTACAACACCGCTCAGGTGAGTTTGATTTGTCTATTGTAGTAGACCAAATGTGTAATAATTTGTTGTATTTTATATGCAGGGAGCAGTTTTTGATACAGACGCAATTTTGATCCTTTGATCTTAATCCATGATTCATTGATCATTGAAATTTGTTCATAATCGAATTGCAAGGTTTTTTTTTTTTTTTTTTAATGAGTGGCTATGGCTAAATATGAATTATAAAATACTTTAATAGTGATGAAAACATAGGAGTTGCAGACGGAAGGTATCATTTAATTTCAGGGATGTAATAGGAATACGTTGTAAGAGGGGAGGGCTGTTAAACAAAAGAAAAGGTGATGCATTATAAAATTAATCAAAGTGCTTGTTGGACGACAGGCATAAATAAGAAGAAAAGAACGTAGTGCATGCTCATTGTGAGGAGTTGATTAAAACTGTTTCCTCTATTCTTTCAAACACAGGATGCAGGGTCGACCTAGGCAAGCCCATCTCTTCCTATCATGCCGTGTAACATTCGAGGGAAATTAACAGTACAATTATCTGCGAGTATTTGGCTTTTGTATGTAGTTTGGTCACCTTCTGTGCAGTCATTTTGGAAATATTTAAGAAAAATCAAGTTGTTGAATATCTTTTTTACTTTGAGAGATAATTTATTCTTTAAAACAAATATTGAAGCTTGATACATGTTACATGCAATTTTGACATCATTGATTTGTGTTTTAGTGTCATATGCAGCTCTTAACGTGCTGATGAGGTTTCTGATTATTTTTTTTTTCGTGGCGGGGTTGGTTTAAACAACCATGTCAGGGCTTGGAAACCGCCAGTGCCCAGTGGAAAAATAACCTACTCAGGCTAAGTCCGTGGAAAGAATTTAAATATAAATGTCAGCCTCTGCATCTTCTTGATTTTATGGCTATATGCTTGGTGAGTTTTTTGTCCCAGAGGAGACACTATAGTTTTTATGTGTTGCGTTAGAGTCTTAAAATTTTAGATACTGTAATTAGTCATGATTTAAATTGCTTGTCTAGCACTTCATTTTAAATTAGAGATATATTTGGAGGTATTGTCCAATGTCCAAGCGCAAAAAAATGTTTCAATTTTAGATATGGTAATAATTTGACATTTTTTCCATTCTGTGATTAGTGCTTGATCAATTAATTTTGTTGTACTTATTTAAAAAACAAATATTTGAAACAGTTTTTGACAGCCTAATACCTTTAAAAGCTTCCAAAGTCAACAACAGTTTTTAACTGCTGTTACAATTAAGATAATTTCATGATTATTTCTTATAACAATTGATAATTTGATAATTTCTTAGAGCAGTTGTAAATTTGCCAAATTCTTATAACAATCAAGATGATTTCTTCCTAGTCATCCTGTTGTGCCATTAGCACAAAAAATGGAAAATACCCTTTAAAATTAAGTTCAATTTCTTCTGTAGGTATCCCAGCTTTATGAACAATGATCTTATTGGACTGATTGCTCCACTTATACCGACACCCAAACTTCATTTCTTGATGACTGGATATACGCCATTAACCACAGATCATGATGTGAGTTTTTTTTTGTCTTTTTTTATTATTTTTTCTTCCCTTTTCAAACTGCATAGAAAGGCTATAAAAATGATAGTAACAAAAAGCGAAGTCTTGAGAAGCCAAAAGACGGAGAGTAAAAAAAAGTTACAAACCTGATTTATATTCACGGTAATTTGTTTATATTAATGTAGTACGCCCTATGTCGCTACGCTTTGCGTTAAAGACATGTGTGAGTTCTTGGTTTTGTTATGTGGTGTTTTTCATAAAATTTAGATTTAAAGTTTTCCATTCTTAAACTGAGCAAGTTCCATAAATCAGTCCAACTTTTCTCATATCATATTTGGCTTTTAAGATATTTGCAAATTGTAAGTTTCACCAATTTTTTTTCTTTTAAAGGAGAGGGATCTAAAAAAAAATTTTAAATGCAGAAAAGGCAAAACTTATTTTGTCAGAAAAAGACCTTATTTTCTCAGAAAAGACATAACTTATGAATTTTTGGAAAAACCGTTAAAACCCACGGATTTTAATGATTCTGATTTATCCAAAAGAATCGAATACATCTGATTGCTTGCTTTTGATCTTTTTCTTTAATTATTGCTATATTTCGTTACATATGTATTTTTTCTCGAAAACAGCTCCATATTTTTTCGGGAAAATTGGCATCCCAGGATATTCTGGCCTGAAAAAACGATCTAGATAGATCAGAAGTTTCAGAAGATTCATTAAGAGCCTTAATTTTAGATCAAAAATTATGTGGTGACGTCATTTTAGTGTACATCAGTATTGCAATGACGTTGTCACACTTGTCACACTTATGTAAAAAAATTGAAGATTTTCATGTATGAAGAAGTTTATATTAAATTGCTTAAAGAGCAAAAAGCTGGAAATTGCAAAAAATATTTGCATATATTTTTAAAAGTGATTACAACTATTCAAAAATCTTAAAAAAGAAAACCAAAAGTTTGAAGCTTAGTACATGTCGTTAGTAGAAATCGGACGATCTTCAATAATCAAATATCTTTGAAAAGACACCGTATGAAAAGACATTAAATTGTGTAAAGAGCAAAAACTGGTAGTTACAAAAATATTTGTATATATTTTAACAAGAGATTGCAACAATTCAATAGCCTTGAAAAAGAAAACTGAAAGTTTGAATTTTAGTAGATATCGTTGTTAGAAATTGAACTTGCTTTAATAATCAAATATCTCTGAAAAGATCAGTATGAAAAGACAGCAAATTGTCCGCGGTTAGAAGACGAGCGACAATGAGAATCTATATATAGAAGGCTGTTGCGTGCAAAAATATTTGTACATATTTTAGCAAGAGATCGCAGCAATTCAAAACTTTAAAAAAGACAGCCTAAAGTCTGAAGTTAGTAGATATCGTTGTTTGAAATTGGACTTGCTTTAATAACCAAATATCTCTGAAAAGATCAGTATGAAAAGACAGCAAATTGTCCGCGGTTAGAAGACGAGCGACAATGAGAATCTATATGTAGAAGGCTGTTGCGTGCAAATATATTTGTACATATTTTAGCAAGAGATCGCAGCAATTCAAAACTTTGATAAAGAAAGCCTAAAGTCTAAAGTTAGTAGATATCGTTGTTTGAAATTGGACTTGCTTTAATAATCAAATATCTTTGAAAAGACCTCAATATGAAAAGACAGTAAATTGTCTCAAATTGTCTCCGGTTAGGAGACAAGTGACAATGAGAATCCATATATACAAGCCTGACGAGTGCCGGAGCCCTGTTATATATATATATATATATATATATATATATATATATATATATATATATATATATATATATATATATATATATATATATATATATATATATATATATATATATATATATATATATATATATATATATATATATATCTTTATGACCTACCCCCACCCCCTCCTCTTATCAGTGCCAAATTAAAATAAACGCGGGAATTGTGCACTTTGTTTTAACTATAATAATGCAATGATTTTCAATCTACATGAGTCGAGAAGTAAAGTTGGCCCAATTCCTTGAACTTCTTGTGCCTTTCCACTGTCTTTTCTCTAGAAGAAAGGTTGGCATATCGTGCCTTCTTTGAAGCAAAATGACGCAAACATTTTCTGTATGGTATTACCGGAGGCAAAAGATAGAGCTGCGGGGCTTCAACAGCTCCTCGCCCCTCCCCCCCCCCTCTAAGTGCCAAATTTTTGTAGAAAAGTAGGGATGTTAAAACTTGTTTGAACCAGAATTCAGCACTATTTTCAATCTGTGTTTTGAGAATGAAACTGGGCAAGATGTCCCAAAAAAGTTTTTTTTTCAAATACAGTGGGTTGCAACGAATCTAGAGGCTCATTTACCCCTGTCTTTTATCCCCATCTTCAAATGACTCAACTGAGAAAAAATTGGACTCCTGACCCCTCTAAAATCCGTCTAGTCCTACAACTGCCGACTTCTTAGCGGAAAGGTAAACGTTTTGTATCATTTTTTTAAACCTGAGTCATGCAAGAATTTTTCCTCAGTTGGCCTAAAGGTAGTGGTTGTCCTCAAACACTACCTGATTCACTTCCACGGCCCCTTACTTCGTACTTCAAATTTTTTTTTCTGAAAAAGGCAGGCAGGTTGCACTTTGTTTGATGTGAAATCACCCGAGGATTTCTAATCGGTATAATCAAAGGCAAAAATAGGGTCTGGTGCCTCTACAACATGCCATTCTTTCCCCTACTGACAACTCCTCAGCACAAACATAGGCATGTTGCACCTTATTTGAACCAGATTCACATAAGGAATATCAGTCTGTGACTGGAAAGCAAAGCGCAAGATGCCCTCCTTCCAGCTATTGCATAGTAGAAAGCTTGGCACGTTGCACCTTGTTTGAACTGGAATCATGTTTGTATTTCTCAGTCGATATTATTAAAGGACCTAAGGGATTTGGAAGCCCCTCTAATACTCCTCCAACTCTTATAAGCACAAAAGTAGGCATACAGGATCTTATTTAAACAGGAATCACACAAGGATTTTGAACTCAGTGATTGGATGGCCACAGCGGGCCCTGGTCTTCCCGACATCCGGCTTCTCCCACATCGAACTTCTTATCACAAAAGTAGCCCTATCCTACCATTTTAAAATTGGCAACATGTTATAGCTCTCAATCTATGTGGCTTGAGGCACAGAATGGGTCTGTGGCCCCCTATAGCGAACCTTGCCCGTTTCCTTGCCAACTTTGAAGGGAGAAATTTGGTTGTGTTACACTTTGTTTGTTGTGCAATCATGCAAGAATCTTTTGGGCGTATGGCTACTAGGTACAAAGAAAGCATTTGGCCCCTCCAACCCCCTTCTCCCTGATACTCGGTTTTCACGAGAGAGGCTGCTAGACTTCTTTCCACTTATTGATCGAAATTTATGGCGGAGGTTCGTTGGGTAAATGGAACATCAGATTAAAGATTTTCAGACCCCTTGTCCGACTTTGAAAGAAAGTGCTCAGTTCATTTAGCTAAGGAAACAGGGAATACTACTACCTCTAATGACTCACTGTTTCACCGTGTCGCTTGAGACACAACTGCGCCCGATCCTCCCTCCACATTAACCTGTTCAAAGGTTAAATCTATACCCACCCAACGAGGCTCTAACTTCCTCTATGTCCTTTTGTATGACCTGTTCCCACCTCATATGTTGGCGAACTGCTCGGTTGGCCCCAGAAACTACGTTTTTTTTTTTTTTTTTTTTTTTTTTTTTTTTTTTTTTTTTTTTTTTTTTTTTTTTTTTTTTTTTTTTTTTTTTTTTTATTGTAATCTACCTTCGTGCGTAAGGTGTGAACTAAAATGTGTCTTTCATCGTAGCCCTAGAACATAGAATCCAACTACGTTTTTGCCAGCTTATTTGCTTATATACGGTCATTCAAAAAAGTATCTAAAGCTATTTCTAGGTAATTCCTCTGGAAAACATCCGCCCTCACTTCAGATTAATACTTGACTGATATCAATGGCAAGGCTTCCAATATTTTAATGTCAGTTTGAAAACCTACTATTCTTTCAGACATTTTTTTTAACTGTGAAAAGACATCCTGCCTCTTTGCTATTCTAATTGTTACATCTCCATTTCATTCACTATCTTTCTAATAGTACTACATAGGTAAGTGAAGCTTCTCTGATTGATTCTATCGATACCTAATATCATCTCTTCACCCTCTTTTATTCATAGTCTAAGCAAATTAGTCTTCTTAACATTAGTTTTGAAACTTTTTCTTGTACCGTTAGTTAGCAGAATCCAACAACGAAACTATTTATTTTGCTAACATTTCATCTAGAACACTCAAAGCATTTTCAAAATCTTAGTCCAGGAGGCTTTTACCTATATTCTAGTGAAGACTGTTACCTCACTTTTACCTCACCTCCCTATTTTATCTATATTTTGTGAGGAGACTTTTACCTCACTTGGCACCTGTTGTTTTCGTTAGGACGAAGTCTATCAAAATAGTTCGTATTAGCAGGGATAGGACACGACCCAGCTTAGCTCCTGATTGCACGCCAAATCCACTACCAACCTTCCTTCCTTACTAGTAATGTAATTCTCTTAAATAACTCTAATGACTTTAAAACAATTATCTTATGTGTCGTACATGGCTAGGACCTTCACGAAAGCTTTTGTTTTGTGTGAATGCAACGCCTGTTCATAATCTATAGAATTAAGGACAAAAGGAGTCTGATAATTCAGAAACTTTTTAATTATCATTCTATAAATTATATTTGGTCAACCCCTTCCTAAAACTACGAGATTTTTATGTTTGTTTCTTGATACGTTGAACATTGCTAAATTTAATTCTCTCCAAAAGAAAGAAGATGTAATTGACATGACTAACTATCGTCCAAACTATACAATAAAAACTTCCCAGTACTTTTGGAAGTGTTAGAACTAGGGGCTATGTGGCCAAGACCTTATCCAGGATATGGTTCTGGAGTTGGGGGGTTTACAAAAAAACATTACAGAATGCAACAAAAATTTGTTTATATGCATTTTTATTGTTTTTTTACGAAGCAGATATTTTTCGGGGGGGGGGGGGGGGGGGGTAGAAGTTTTCCAACCTGGTACCCCCCCCCCTCAGACACGGCCTTGCATTTGGCCCCTAGTAATAATAAAAAATAGTTTTATAAAACAATAGTTGTTTTTATGGACTTAGAAAGGAGTTGCTTACTGTTGTCTTAGTTCGGAAAAGAAGTTAGAGCATTCCTTTACAGATTTTTTTTTTCTTGTTGTTTACATTTATTTGTGTATTAATCAGGTTGCATCAATCCGGAAAACCACTGTGCTTGATGTTATGCGACGGTTGCTTCAACCTAAAAATATGATGGTATCAGCGACGCCAGATAAGAATGTTCAACATTGTTATATTTCAATTTTAAACATCATCCAGGTGAGTTGAACCTTACGTGCTGAAATCAATACACTTATTATTTGATTGTATAGGATAAAAGTTTTCATTGGTTTGGCATTAGTGAAGTGAATATTACCCCACTAAAACCAACGTTTATTGAACTGTTTTTGCAATTCTATAGTTAAAGCTTTTATGAAACAATATTTTTCAAAACGAAAAACTTTCTAATTTTTGTTGTGGTATTTTCTAGTCTTTTTAATCCCCTCGAGTTACAGTTACACCCAAATATTCTCACTATCGAGGTGTATTCTCTCGTCAACCTCTGACAATAGTTTTGTAGAGGCCAATCAGTCCCTTACGATGTGTTTTTAGTATTTACGGGTATATGTTTTGGACTCATCCTGAGGAAATTTCCTGTAATATTCAAGATGACAAGAGTAGCTCGTCTAAATTCTTGCTGAATCTGACTCGTCTTGATTTTGAACGTTTAGAAATAAAAACAAATAACGGGAGTTATCTTTTAGTCAGTTATCATTCAGAACTTTCTCCGAACAGTGTGTAATAATGAACCTGGCACATTACCTATTCATGCGCCAGCACACACTGGCCAAATTGCAGTCAATTTTATGCCCAAAATAAGTGCTAGAGCGTTGATCATCCGTCTTCTTCTCCAAAATTGGCTCCCACGAATTTCTAGCTGTCCTCGAAATTCAAGATGGCAATAAAAAAACGCAATATTGGTCAATTCAGAAAATCCAAACAGTTGCAACAAAGTTTTGAAGAGTATTCAGATGGATGACTTTTGAGACTGTATTCAGCGGCTTTATGATCACTAAAACTTGGCATCTGGGTTGGGCCTCTGGAACTAAAGTCCGGACAACAGCTTGCTAATATAGGTACCCAGTTAATTTAAAGGTATGTAAAAACAGGGTTGCCGATCATTACTTTCAGTACTCGCGAAAATACATAAAGTAATGTAAATGAACTAATAGTGTCTCAATTTATACAGGGTACCAGCGGGGTCAATACCCCTAATATCGTTATGCTCAGAAAATAGTTGTAAACATAGAAGAAAATATTGGAAAAATTTGTGTTGACGTATTATTACCCAAAATTTTGACATTTATTTATGCGAGAAAGGACCAATGGCTGCTCCACCATGTATACAAGGAGATAATATTGATTTTAATGAGTTTTCAAAAGGTACCGGAATCGGCAAGCTGATACCCCGCCCCGATTTTAACATAATCGTTTCTAGTGATATGTAGAGTCACAAAGAGATTTTTTTGAGTAATCGTTAATAAAAAAAGATGCCCTTCCCTTTTTCTGTATCAGTCACCTTTCCAGTAGAAGAGGTGAAAAATGCAAAAATTCTAAAAAATAGTTCTACTGAGCTCGAAGCAAAAACGATTTACATGCATACTATATTTAGTTGTATAGTATTAACTTGTTATTAATTTTAACTTTTAATTAGTTGATAAGTATAATAACTTTCTGTTGTAAATCAATCTTTCCTACCTTTAGTTGAGTTTGGTAAGACTTTGAGCCAAAAGTTCTATGGACTGAATGTAACTTAGCCAGTCGTCTCGCACCTGGGGAAAATTTCCCTTCTTAACTTATAGCTGTTCAACTATAGCTGTTCCACTTCTATTTATTAGACTTTTCTCGGGCAATAAAAGTCGGTTCCTTTTTGAGTTTCTTCAATTTTTTGATGAACATATGACCTCTAATATGTAAATATTTAATCAATTAGTTTCCTATTATAAAAAGAACTTTGTTTTCCCTGGATCCCTGTTTCCAGGGATCTTTGTAAAACAAGGAAGGATCCCTTTTTTACGCAGACCATTGGTCAGCATGCGAAAAAGTTTTGTTTTAAAAGTTTCGAGAATGAAAGTTAAGAGTAAAACAGTGCTTTTGATTCCCCCCTCCCTTATCTGTACACAATAGACGAACTATTATAAGAATTATTAATGATGCTATGAATCTTGTACAAAGGTTTCTGATCCCTATGCAAAGTTTTAAGTAATGAATTGAGGAATCAACGTATCTAGGGAAAAACGAGCAAAAATTAATAGAAAAAATGTAGTTTTATGAAAGTAAAGGGCAAAGTTGAAACTGAAAATGAACAGATTACCCATCAGTCCTTTCTTTTTAAAATTGACAAATGCTTTACTGAAAGCAAACAAAGCAAAAAGGCAAAATATCCTTCATTAATTAGGCTTATTGTATGCACAGTGTTAATTTCTTGCCTTGCGCTCTCAGTATGGCATTCGTTAATTCTACAATGTTAAGGATTATTATATTAGTCAAATAAATGGTATTTGATGCCCTGTTTCTGTATTAGTCACCTTTTCAGCGGAACATGCCTTGTAGCTACTAAGAATATTGCCATTGTTAGGGGAGCCGGGAATCTGGCTCTAGGGCCTGTGTATTCTTTTTTTTCACATTAGGATCCTTTTGTGTATAGCATGACGCCTTTTCTCATATCATGAATGAATTTTGGACCATAAGACTTTATTTTAATTCCTTTGGCCTCCATTTTTTCAAAATTAACTTTTATTTCTATTTCCAAATGGTTGAGCAGATCGATTGACCTGGCTAAGACATTTGAAAGATCTCCACATGCTGTGAAATATTCTTTCTTTTGTGTCTTGTAAAATATTTCAATATTTATCACGATATTTGTTTCTTTTAAGCTTTTCTGCTTTGGGAGACAATTTCTTAAACATAATCCAAAAAAAGTTACTAGTAGTCCAGGAAACTTCTGAAAAAAAGAGGTCAACCTCAGACAAATTGCTATACAAATGATTCTTCCGCCACCCGACCAAAAAATATGTGTTGATTCCGAATCCGAAAAGATTTTTTTCTACGCTCTTTTTTTGCCGATTAACATGAAACTAAATGTTTAAAGTCAAAAGAGTTGTTTGGGGCTTAAAGCTTTGAGAGAGTGATGTTGGGAGAGAGGTTCAGCCTGCAGGTGCATATTAAACTTGGTCTATGGCACAACATTTGGAGCCTAGCGCCTTGGTAACAGCTAAGACTGGGTCCAGGTAAAGTTCAGTATACGTGGAACCTTATTCTTGTGAAATTGAGTAAGAATGAGGAGGAGGAGGGGAAGTTGAAACGTATATTTGGCAACAACAACAAAAAATTCTTTCAAAGAGCTTCCCTTAGCTGAGACGAAACACTAGTTCCAAATAAGACATTAATATACTCAGATATAACGCAACACAGAGATTAATTACACAAGGCAGATAAAAATCACGGTAACATAGAGATTCATTGGCTAGTGGCAAAGCTATTCAAAAATTTGGTCTTCTTCTTCGCTACTATCGTCTTCAAGGTTTCTGGTACCAACTGTTTCGCAGTTGGAAAACCTTGTTCCTTTACAATTGTCACAAGCCGAGGTACATTTTAAGCCATGATGTTTGCAAGAACATCGCAGCGTTGAACATTCGCTCTGGCAATTACAGTGAAACAAGGAGAGAAGGGAATGTGGTGCCGGTGATCTATCTGAATACAAAGGTCATAATTCTCCTTTCCGTACAATCCAGCCAAACTCCAAAAAATCCAGTCGGCACTCAACATTTTTCCAGGCTTGTACTTGAAAGTATGCTCGAAGCGAATGAAACTTGCAAACATCGCTTGTTGGTGGGAGTGTTTTTACCTCTACATACTTCCCAGAACTTCCAACTTTTTCGAGGAATTTCCTGTAACAGACCTGGTCAAGACTTATTTCATTTGTCTGCAGCCTTAAATAAGATAAGCATGGCCTTATTTCCAGATTTTCCACTGTCGTCTTCTGTAGAAGTTGAATCTAGAATTAGTCCGGCAATATCCTGGAAGTTTTTCTTCTATTTCGTGTGGTTCAGGGGTGCAGATTTTCCTATGCCATAAATTTGCGAAGTCGAATCGTATCCAAGAAATGCAAGGAGGAAATGAAATTGGTCGCAAAGGGTGTCACCAAGTTTCAGTTTAGCTGCCAATATATCCCACAGATGGCCTCCAGTTTTCCGTGTCTTTGACTCGGAATGGAAGAATATCGGTGTACAGTATCGCTTCGTTTAGTATAGTAAAATGACTAGTAAGTCCGTATCTTCCCATATTAAGACATTTGGCTGGCGTTCTGCCGACACAACCGCAGTCATCACAATCAGCAGGTCAGTATCGGCTGGCGACAGCTCCACTTTACATTTTCGCATCATTAAGGTAGTCGGGCAGCATGCTGATGATGGCCTGCGTGTTATCTGCTAAGAAAATCATCTTTTTTCACTAAACAAGGCATCTACGGCTAAATGCTAATCTTAGGACAGCCTTTAGACCTGCTCCTCCTCCCATCCGTCTCATCTTTGATTGAGGGTCCCGATAAATACCCGTCAAACGCTATGAAAGCGCACATGGTCACATGGGCAATCTATTTGGTGCAGATATCTGTGTATGTGCAGCATTTCTTCCAAGGCAAACGATGCAGAAAGGCCCCGCCATCCAGTACATACTGAGGTTCATCCAAACTCTTGAGTACGCAATCTATCTTGCGTTGCAGACCTTCAACTTCGTGCCAGATCGCATTGACAAGTGCTGGTTTGTCCGTCAACCAAAGGAGACCATTCGGCTCAAATAACGAAGGTGGTGGGAAGCAGAGTTTGTACTTGAAAAACGTCTGGAATTCTTCATCTTAACTCTTTGCAACAGTGACCAGCCTTTGAAATATCAAAGCAGAGTCAGCGGTAGGCAGTTCTTCTGCTGACTTCAGGTTACTTTGCACTCTCATAGTAATAGCAGTTGGTTTCTTCTTGAAAGTGTAAATGTTTGCGTCTTTTCCATTCATATCATTCAGGATTTTTCCACCTATTGATATAGTCTCGTCTACGTCCACCTGCTCATTTGTAGTCTCATCAGTTTCTAAATTCCTGAGAAATGACTACTTTGTGAAAGGTTAAAAATCCAGGAGAAAGTGGACAACCTTTTCAACATCTTTAAAATCACGTTCTATTTTTGTCACCCCAGCGCCTTTGTGCTGCTCACTAGTCTCAAATGTCACGCCCGTGAGCTCGTGGAGTGCAGAGCTACCAGCAGCCCGCGCAGGAGTGGATAAAAGCCATGTTAGTCGCTGTAACTCGCTCATACGGTGTCTACTTGTTATACCTCTACTAGTTTATAGAGAGCGTTTTAATACTTGTTCTATGACCATGTCTGGGGAAAGACCAGGCCAAAATTTATCGGAGTGCCGTATCACAAAATTGCCGTCTTCAAGTTCGTTGAGCACCTTAGGATTTGTTTCTTTAAGGTTAGCCATTTTCTGGAGATAAATTCTATAGGACTTTGTGTACAAGTTATGGTTGGAAGATGAGAAGAACCGAAGCATCTGTTTACCATTGTAGAGGTGAAAATCCCAGTTGCCTGTTCCTCCTGCCACAATTGAAGACTTCAGTAAATCAACAGCGTTCATATAAGTATCAATCCAGAGCTTTGAAGTCCGTAATGTCCGCCACAGAGACGTTTTGAGGGACTCGAGCTTGCTTGCAAACGCGTTAATGGACGCCTCTTGCTCTAGCTGCTTAACTTCAATGCATCCTTTTTCGACACCGACAAATGCTGAGTGAAAAACTTGGAAGGTCCTCTGAGCTGTTGCAAAGATCGATATGATCAAAATCTACTGTCGGGCCAACATTGTACATTTCTGCCGCTAGTGAGGTATTCAATGCCCAATCAACAATGATGTGAGCTCTGATAGCCCGAAAATACGCTTTTCCGGCGAGAATCTGCTGAATGGCATTCGGTGCATATATCAGGACCAAGATTCCCTGCAAACCAGAAGCTTGCATCAGTTGTCCAATGGCAGCTAAGAAGCTCATTCTACCGTCAAACTGTCCCAAGAGTAAAACTATGCGTTTCAAGCGTTTCAAATGACTTCCTATTGATTCAGCCTCTGTTCATATTCCATGCTTTCCAGTAAAGTGGTTGATCGAATGTCAGAACGGTACGGTGCCGTATTTCTCACCCTGGGAATTCATGAATGGAAGAGTAGTATAAATACAGGTAGGATCATTCGGGCTAAGATCAATCATCGATATAAAGATCATCGAAATCTTGTCAGGGTAAACCGATGGTCCATTGAATGAAAAAATAGTCTTTAGTGTTCTTTACCAACTTGGGATGGGGCCGCGAAACAGTCATGACATTTTCCACAAAAGATTCAAATTGCACGAAGGATCTGGTGCAAAAAGTCTCAGTAGTTCCTGATATATGATGGAAGGCTTGCTACTTGAATTTCTGTAGTAAAGAATATGTATTTCTCCCACCTTCAGTATTTCTTTTGCGCTGATTGTTTTGCATCGTTTGAGCCTTGGTGACAACTGAAGACGTGGTGTAACTGCAACTGACAGTCCCATAGCGTGGATCGTATTCTGTCCATCAATCATTATTACGTTGTAATAGTTGTAATAATCATTATTACGTTGTTGCTGACAATAATCTACATTGTCAGCAACGTGATGCACATAGAACTTGCCTTGCAACCCCTGTATTTTTACGTTTGCAGACACTGAAGCATTTCGCTTAAATAAGCTGGTCTCGTATTAGGATGAACACAAGCCTAAAGTGGAGAGTATCAACTAGACTAAAGCGGAGAGTATCAACTAGACTGCGGCTTCCTTGCTGATGATGAACCTTCACTGCGAGTCCTACTTAAAGAGAAGGTTTAATGGCCCTAGGTCGAGTGGCTTGCATAATGCTTTGGCCAATGGCAGCTATTTTCAGTTTAGTATCTTTGCACACAAACAAGTTCTCCGGGAAGAACTTCGTTTTCACTTTTTACTTGATTCTCTTATGTTTCTCACTCCTACTTCAGTCACAACATCTTTTTCGTTCGCTTCGAGCATTTATTTCTTACAGATCAAATAAATCATCATTCTAGGCTAGAATTGATCATCTGAAAATTGAAAATCTTAAATTAAAATTGGCTGGAAGAATCCTCAGAGAAAGGGGAAAATATTAATCAATCAAAGAAGATATTAAGTAATTTCCAGGCGAAATCTTATTATTCCCCGGGACAATCGCAGGTTTAGGTAAAATCGATTTCTTGTTCCTCAAATCTACCTCTGTATCTGCCGGGGACCTATACCAGCATCAGCCAGAAAGTAGAATTTTCAGACAAAGAATCGGAGACACGAAAATCCTTTGAAACTCGTGGACCATGACGATTTCCGAAAAATTGAGACTTTTAAATACCCCAAATATGCCTCAGAGACTACCTTACTTTTTCCATCCTCAATCCAGGTTGCTGTAATGTTCTGATGCATGCAGGAACATTAAATCAAACCCCTAAACCACTTCCTAAATTCGGAAGTGTCTTTTCAAGACGGCATTCTTTACATTAAAAAGAAAATCACCCTCAACCTCATCCTTAACCCACAAAAACCTCAAATTTATGAAAGAGCTAGAGTGGCAAACTTTTTGGGTTTGGAATCAGAACATATTTTTTAATCTGACAGTGAAAGAATCATTTGTATAGCAGTTTGTTTGAGGTCAAACCACATTTTTACTAGACTATCAGAATTTTTCATAGAATTTTTCAGCCTATCAGGAAATACTCTGAAAAATCCTATTTGCTCGAATAAGCGCTAGCTTTATGTCGGAATCGTTAAAATCTCGTTGTGAATTGGGCCTTATGACAGCAGAGCCTGTCAGACGCCAGACACAAAAAAGAAAAAAATCGTTGGGAATACGCTTTTGTGATGACTAAAAAGAAAAAATCCTTTTCCCCTTTCTGCCAACACAAATTTTGAATCCTTCATACTTATTTTCCCCCACCCCCTCAAAAAAACTTCCTAAAGCTTCAACTCAATCCCCCAGCCGCAAAAAAAAAACTTACTTAATTATAATTAATAATCGCTTGGCTTCTGGCTTTAGTATTCGTTGAATAACATCTCACAATGTTTTTCAGCTGTTTCAAAACTGGCTGAGATTTCTCGATTCAGGCAACATATATAGGTAGTTTGATTCTTCCATTCTTAAATTATTGCTTGTTAGTAATGTACGAGGTTGATCCATTTGAGGTAGTGATTGTAGGAGTGTAAGTCTGATCTGGAAACACTTTATAACCAGCCATAATTAAGGCTTTCTGTGCCTTTTCTTCATTTCTGAATATGCCATAACTGAAGTCAAAGGGCTTTTAGAATTGTTAGGTAAACTGACAATATCGAGATATATTGATACCTCTTACTTCAATAATATGCCCCAATAAGAGTCATACCTCAATAATATTGATGCCTCTTACTTCAATAATATACCTCAATGATATTCAGACCTATATAATATTAATACCTCTTACTTCAATAATATACCAAGATAGCTCATCTGCTGATCAACCAGACAGTATCTCCAAAAAAATCCTTCAATGTCCTATGAAGTGAATTGCCTGGTGATTGTTCTCACATAGAGTCTCAAAAAATTGAAACTAGCTCGGAGGCTCTTCGTTTCGTGAAGGATAGCAAGGAATTCAAGAGCTGGAAAATTATGATGCTTAACCTTGTGCATGAAAAGTAGCATGGTGTATGACAGCAAGTCAGAATTAACTGATATTAATGTCAACCACTAGATGATCAATGCGGTCTGCTTCTTAGAGCATCAAAACACGCAGACATATCGTAAAGTTGTACTATGTTGCAGAACTTCTTACAAAAATGGCATTGTTCTTCCGTAGATATGTAGGCATTTTGAACCTTTTTGTATATAAAATACAGCTGGGAAACACAGTTTTATCTAAATCCAATGAGGAAAACCTGTAGTTGAAAAAGGTGTGTATAGGAAAAGTTCCAATTTCAGATAAGTCAGGCTCAGGTTCATATGTTGATTACGCAAAAATGAAAATTCTGGCAAAGTTTCTTTATAATTCCAGGAAATTCTGGTTTGGGAATTTAATTGTGAGCATTATTTTAATGGCTATATTTTTCTTCATTTGGTAATAAGGTTTTTTCTTTTTAGGGAGAAGTGGACCCAACTCAAGTTCACAAATCTCTGCAGCGTATTCGTGAAAAGAAGCAAGCTCAGTTTATACCCTGGGGTCCAGCGAGTATTCAAGTTGCACTCTCCCGAAAGTCTCCATATATCCAAACAGCTCATAGAGTCTCCGGTCTCATGCTAGCCAATCACACTAATATTTCTTCGGTAAGTGGAAGGGAAATATGTCCTCGCACCCATAACCATATGGCACATTAGTGCAATTTTATTGTGTTTTGTAGCAGCAAAGTAGCGTAAAAATTGATTTTTTGTAAAAACTTTTCTGTAACATTTTAAAGGAAATAATTGAGGCGTAGAAATGAATTTTTCAGGGATAATCTTAAATTTCACATATTGGATAATCTCTGGGTTTCATTAATCTAACTTAATTACTTTCTTTCAAATATTAAAAAAAAAAATTGTACGGAAAGCAATTGTCTAACATAAACCTGCCAGGATTGGGACAAAAAGCAGTTCTTCTCTTTTTCTTCTTCTTCTTGTTCGAATTAATGTTGAGACGCTTTCGCATAATTTCATCACTGAAATCAAATTCCGAACCCTGTAGTGTGTTGCAACAGCTTCGTTCCGAGATCTTACACACTGCGCCACTACAGAACGCAAAAGGTAGTTCAGTAGCTCTTTTTAAAAGACTATTCGGTCTAACTGAATATAGTTGGTGCAGTAGTGTTAAGTTATGTTGTGCTGTCGGTGCAACTTTATTTACTATATACCAAGATGAAACCACGTAATGCATTAGTGCACTGTGATTATATACTTTCTTAACGGAAATCTCGTATCTGCCTATTCGTTTTGAGCAGTAAATTTAAATTGAGGGATGATTTTGACGTTGTTTTTGTCGTGTTGAATTAACGACTCTTCTTCACTACTAAGGTCCTTGCGTTGGTTAAAAGATTGCCGAAATCTAGTATTGAAGTGATATTGATGGGAAAACCCAATTTAAAGATTTGAATGATGTGTGTCTAAGCTTGTTCATCCCCCCCCCCCTTTTCCCAAGGAACAAGAAATAGAGCTCCAATTCTAAGTTTGTTAGAGTATAGCCAATATATTTTTGGCCTTAAAATTATTTTTTAGTAAATACTTCCAAATCATTTATAGCTGCTTTGCTTGGACAAATAGGGTTGGTTATATTTTTAAATTCCCTACGAAATTTTTCCCTTACTATATTTTTGCTATTCTGTAATACCAGTTTCCCATAAATCACTGAAATATTGTAAGTCTTATGTTTCTCCATTTGGCGAAGAAAACAATATGTGACTTAAATCACAATATTTTCGGTTGGATGGGCTCTATTAATTTACTGCTTTTCAGCCAAACAGTTTTCAAGGCTCTTGTTCCTCATCGTCTCTTCACTTCTGAACGTAAACTTTGTTCAGTTTTACCAATATTAAAGTCTGTAAGGCCTTCTGTTGTAATTCTGATCATCTGTAAGGAAAACGACAATAAAACTATGAATCTCAGGGAACATAAAAGTAGTCTGGCGAAGCAAAAGCTATTGAAAGGTAATCCGCAATAAATTAAGTTTATTTTTGTTAACTTAAAAATATTCAACTTGGAATGTGCACTTAAAATGTTCGAATGTCAACTTAAAAATATATTGTCTGGAGGGTTGGCTGCTTCGGTATCCACTCATCTTGAAGTGTCGTCCGAGTGACCGTAAGAAGAACAGGTCGTTTATTTTTGTCAACTTAGAAACACTCAACCTAGACTGTTGGAATGTCGACTTAAAAATACACAAAAAAGAAGCAGAGTAAATAAACAATGTTGAAAAATACGCAATGGAGGTTTCAACTTCTACATAAAAGAAACACAGAAAATCAAATTACATTAAAATCTGGTAAATAGAATTTGTCTAAGTTAAGGGGTTTTGATACCTTAAAATATTTTGCGAGCCTTATTGTCGGCTGTCCGTCTCAAAGATAAAGGGCTCATTAGCAAATTCTTCCAGGGGACTAGCCTCCTTTGAGAACTATAAAGAATGTGGTTTAATACGAAATCTGATTGGAAAGACAATGTTACGTCTCCTGCGACGGCAAGGCTTTCAATCAAAGGGGGTAGCAATATATGAAACCCCCAAAGCTGTCAAATTCCTCAAATGATATTTTCTTTGAGTTGATTTTTAGTATTCTCCTAGCAAGTATACCAGAACATTTTAGGGAGTGCCCTTTTTTGAATTTTAAAAAGGTGACTCTGGTTCGTTTTGTCAAAATTTGTCAATGATGTATGTTTCATTAAAGCTGAATATCTCTATCTCCGGCACAAAACGGAAGAAGTCAAAAGATCAGATAACAAAACTCCAGGGTCAACAAACCCCCTATAGCTCGGGGGCAAGTGTTGTATGTTATGCCCTTGGGCATATAAGGCTCTTATGCGAGAGTTTGAAAATAGTTAAAAGATCAGATAAGCCCCCCCCCCACTCAAAAAAACTTAGGAACGATATTTTATTCCAAAACGTAAGGGAATTGACCCCTGGCTATTTCTGCTTGGCCCTCCCCCTAAGGACGAAACAAAAACCTGTTAACGAATTTTTATTCAAAATTATTGCAACTCACCCCTGTCCCTCCAGCCCCCCCCCCAAAAAAAAAAGAAAAAAAACTAATGAACAATATTTATTCCAAACTCTGACACCTGGTCCTCCATGACCAGATACCCCTCCCTCCACCCCAAGAAAATAATATCAATGATAAATCATGGGAGCTGACTCGTGGCCCTCCCTTAATGGCACGAACCCCCCCCCCCAAAAAAAAAAAAAATATATATATAATATATATATATATATATATATATATATATATATATATATATATATATATATATATATATATATATATATATATATATATATATATATATATATATATATATATATATTAACAATATTTTATTCCAAAATTCATGGGAGCTGACCCAGGGAACCCCTGCATGGCCTGAAGAAATGGTTTTTGTCAGATTTCTGGGAAAGTAGGTGCCGGCTTTTAGTTTTTTGTCCTTTATTCGGATCCAAACTCTTCAAGTTATGGCAAGACCGTCCAGTCAATTCTAAATAATTTGTACCAAAAAAGAAAAAAAAAATATAATGGACGAGATAAAAAATTCTTTATGGCATCGAATCCCCTTAAGTATGATAGTGTAAAAATAATGACATGTTACTTTCTGATAGGACTCCTTTTGTATTCCTGCGAAAGTGTATACTTTAAGATTAGCTGATTTTTGCGTAACTCGTCTATTCATGCGCTGCAATGTATAAAGCCTAATTTATGTTTTTGTTATCCTTTTAGCTGTTTGAAAGAACTGTTCGTCAATATGATAAACTTCGAAAGCGAGAAGCTTTCTTGGACCAGTTTAGGAAAGAAGCGATATTTCAAGATAGTTTAGACGAAATGGACGATTCCCGTCAAGTCGTTCAAGAGCTTATAGAGGAATATCAAGCTGCAAGTCGTCCAGATTACCTCACCTGGGGAATTGAAAAAACTACAAAAAGCGTTATTTAATGCAATACCTTAAAAACATCACGGTGTACAATCTTTTTGTTCTCGTTTCTTGGGCTGAGTTTTTTTTTGTGTAATTTGCCATAGTCTTATTACTTGGCTTGTTTACTCAGTTGGTGTCATACTCCCTTACTATCATAGACTTGATGAAAGTAGAAGACAGGGAATTGGTTAATGCAATCAATATCAAATAATTACATTTTGCTAATGTGCTTGTTTGCACAGCTGATGTCATGCTCTTTTGCTTTCATAGACTTGATGGAAGTTGAGAAGGGGGTGTAGGGCTGGATTAGTCCAAGAAAATAAAATGTAACTTAGTTACTTTAACAGACTTGATGGGAGTAGAACTGAGGAGAGATGACAAAGATAATAAAATGCGTCTCAATTTACAATATGTCCAGTTGGATGGGTCTAAGACGGGTTAAAAGGTATTTTCCTCTGCTTTTATAGACTGGAATTTTTTCCTGGGGGCATGCTATCAGAGCCTAGATAATAAAAAGGATATTTTTGAGTTTGTATGTACGATTAAGGCGTCGATTTTAGGTCTGTTAGTTGCAACTATGAGAGGACAGGAAAATGACGGTGCTATAATTGCTTGTTTAAGGCATGGGACAGCAGTCATTTGCCAAGGTAGAATAATCTGTTTTCTAATGAATAAATTTAAATCAACTACACATACTATATATTAATATAAAAATCAAAATTGATTAAATATAAATCAGTCAGACCCTGACCTACTTGGTTATGTCGAGATATGTAAACATTTTGGTGTTCATTCCATTTTGCATTGTATGTTTGGGGCACCTTTCTCTGTCACTGGATTCTATCCATTTAGAGCATTTTGTATTGCTAAAAACTGCAGCTTTAACTGCTATTGATATAAAAACGTGCTTATCTCAGACTTTTTACTTGCTTCTGTATTTTTGAGACTATTTAATCGTAGTTTTTTTTTTTTAATGATGGTAATTGCAAGCGGAAAGTTTATTTGTAATTCCTTGATTTTTTACTGTTTAATTCGTGCCATTACTGAAGATAATTCTCTTTGGTTCTTTGGGGATCGATCAATCGTTCAAGACTCGAAGTGCTGGTTTCTCCGATTCCCAAAGGACAATCAGCTAGAGCTTTTCAGTATGAATATTAGCTGTGAAGCGATTTTTGAAGAATGTGGAGTCGCTAGCAGACATAATTATGGCTCTTCATAGACTTCCATTCTATAGGTAATGTAGTGCCACGGAAATTCATCTCTAATGTGTTTAGACTTGTACAAAATATGTTTTTGTAGTAATGATGTAATAAAATATAATTATAAATTTGCTTCTTCTTTATTATCATAGTGTCGTATTTAATATTTCCTTAAGACGATTACCGAGTGCTAACTTGTATTTCAGATGACCAGTGCTAAAACTTAGGGGTTCATGATTTAAGCTGGACCTGATGGAGGCCTGGACTTGGAATCCCACCCCCTATTCCAACCGAATTGTCGCTTTCATACCCTTTGGCACCCTAAATATATTTTAATCATTATATGCTTGCTAACGTTTGTATATTTTGAAGGTTGATAAGAAAAAATCGTGTATGATTAATCTGCTGAAATTTTTTAAGAACAAAAGCAAAGAAAAAAAGAAATATCCAGAAGAAGAAAACAAATGGGACTACGGCCTGTAGAAGAAAAAGAATAAACGACGTGGATATTTCGCCTGTACAAAAAAAAGGCGTCTTCAACGCTATAAACAAAGAAAATTCAAATTTACCTAAATGCAAATAAAATCCAAAAGCATGAAATTCAATTCTTTTTTCAGTTTCGTGTTTATTTTCATTTTCAATTTATAATTGTGTTTTTCATTCTTGGTCATTTTTGCTTGTTCTAGGTTTATTAAGGCTCTTTACTTGTGCTTAAAAAAATTTCTTGGTATTTTTTTTTTAATTAATTGCTGTTCAATTTTTAGTTGATATAGTTTTATCATGCATCGATTGTAAGAATAAAAAAAAATGAAGCGAATGGAGATTTTTAATGACAGGAGTTGAAATCCTAAATAATGTTTGGTCTTCTTTGGGGCAGAAAGCATCATGACTCCTGTTATGTGAACATTCTTGAACATTTATTTTAAAAATATGTTTCGCCTAAAAAAATAAAATAAAATAGAACCTTTTAAGTTTAACGCAAAAAGGCCTCCATGAGTCCTCCTGAAATAATTAAAAACTCCAAGACAGTCCCAGCAATGGAAATTAAAGACAAACCCCTCATCTTTTTACCCCGACACTAAAATAAACTATTAAGAGAACATCAAAATAAACTATTTAAATCTTAAAGATTTCACTGTGAGTATAAACAGAGACGGTTCATTGATAGTTATGTTTTAAGACATAAAGGATGAATCCTAAGCTCTTACCAATATAGATTTGGTAATCACAACTACCTTTATTCTTTAAAACTTAAAACAGCTTTGAATTTAATAATCACAGGAGGTATGATTCTTAATGATTATTAACATAACTAACCATGAAAGCATGAGACAAAATAAAAAACATTATTACAGAATTTCGAAATGTGCTAGAGCAGTACCCTGCTTTTGTAAACCAATTTGAAAACTCTACTGAAATAGAAAATATTGTAGAACCACACTTTTGTGAGATGAAAATGAGAATGAAAATGAGAAAATTAGACTTTTAAGGAAAATGAGAGATAACTACAACGGCGAAACCCTTATTTCGTTAAACATTCAAGGAGTAGTTTGAATTGTTAAACTAAAATATAACAATGAATAAATGGTACTAAAATTGTGTGATGCTGTCAAGAAAGCGTGCTAATACCTCTGATTGAAAGACCAGTTAATACAATTCTGTGTAGGGTGGTAAAAAAGTAATTACATAGAGTAGGTTGTGTCAGTCCCGAGGTGCTTAAACTGTTTTCTATTTAATTGTATATGCAACAAATATGTAAATTAAATTAATAAATAAATTAATGTATGTTTTGTCTCAAAATAAATAAGAACATTATTTACTATCCAGTGCTTTTAGACCGCTTTGTATGCTATATAATAAATCTAAGCGGTGGTATTCCGCTGTCAATCATAATTTATGCGTAAATTGTAGTGATGGGTAAGTGAATCGTAATCGATTAAAACTCCACTGATTTTTGAAACGATCCCAGTGTATAATTCAGTGTTTTCATAAAAAAAACTTATTAACTTTTTTAAAAATTCAATTAAGATAGTACTTGAGCTATTCAACATGTGTTAGTCAAGTTTGTATATGATGGTACTACATAATTACCTGATTTATTGTGAAACACATAAAATGAAAATATGTGTGTTTTTATCTGAATTATTTGTATTAGTTTTACTCGAGAAATTTGATTTCCAACTGCATTATTTATTATTCAGCATTTTGGTAGTTTGAGCTCAATGAACTATCTTCCATTTATTATTCTGCTTTCTTAAACAATGTGTTCGAAGGTAATTCTTTCATGTGAAATTAGAATTTTTTTTGCTTATTTGAAATAGTTCTATTTACTCAATCTTGGTAATGAAGTTTGGTAATATATGCTGTGTTGTAGGAGCAACATTTTAGTTATGTACTGTTTTTTTCCTCTTGGGGCGATTTCAAATTATTGCTGAAAAGTAGTAAGGGTCTAATCTCAAAAGTTTTTACATAAAGCGTGAAATTTAGGCCGGATTAATCAACGACATTATACTTTGGAAAGCTGTCTATAATTCTCTTCTTAGGCCAAAATGAATGGTTTTGCTAGCAATTGAGCCAGGCCCTAGAATGTGTGAGTTAGAGTGGAGTTTTATAGTCTATGTTTATGAGTACTGTCTGAAGTTATGCAGCCGAGCTTTCTTTGTATTGACCCATGTTTCTAATTTTGAGTGGAAAGCTGGGTTCTAGCTGGCAAGCATGCAGTCCCCAGGTTCACATTAAAATAAACTAAAATCAAAAAGTGTTTAAGATATGCGACGGTTACCAAAGAATTGGAGCCGTCCCTTTGCTCCTTTCTAAGTAGTGATGCTAGAAAGCTGGTCCATGGCAAGAAGATCAAATTTTGAATGAAGACAGATAGATTCCTTTTTTCAACATTGATCGATAGTCCTTGATGATTTGATCAGCGTATATGACACCATTTTTTTTTAAATTCTAAAACTAGGAAGGGTTTACAGCTTTAGTGCAGTGGTATATGTTAAAGAAAAAGGGAAAAAAGGTTCAAGGTGTAATACAAGGGACACAATTGTAAGTTGCAACTGACTGTTATGCCTCGGTCATCTTTGCGCTGACGGGTTGGCATCTTTTGCTACTGGTCTGCCTGTTACTTACTTTTGATGTTTGTGAAACTATATGGAAAATTTATTTTCGTGTCTGCTACAGAGGGACGTGCAAGTAAAAGTAGGCTGGTTATTTTCTTGGTTAAATTGCTAGAAACTTCTGTACGTTATTTTATCTTATATCTCGTCAAAAGTATTGGAAAGGCAGAACTCAGAGACAAGTGAACAAGTTTTAGTTGAATTGATTGTTAGACGACGACCGTCGTCTTCAATTGTGAGGGGCTATATACTTCTTATATCGGTATAACTATTTTTCAATTTCAGTATGGTCCATCTATAATAGTATGATTATGAAAAGTGACAGATAGCTTTATAAAACCAATTAGGCTAGAAATAATTACATGATAAGTTTCGAGATTCTATATGAGATATATACCGAAAAAGGTTTCAAAGGGTTAACAACTCCAATTTTTATGTACAAATTCAAGGAAAGAATCGAATTGAAAGTCTGAGACAATTTAGAGGCTTAAAAATAGCATTTGGCTGTTAGGCCATGGCCATCTTTGTTGTTGAGGGGCTTGCAAAATTCCCTAGTTGGTTTACCTATCATTGGTTCTTCAAAACAGAATTCAGAGACAAGTGAGGTAGTTTTAATTAAGACTTTACGCTCACTCCTAGTTGATTTGCCTATTATTGGTTCTGTAAAACAGAATTCAGAGAAAAGTGAGGTAGTTTTAAATAGGAATTCAAACGAATCAGGAGAGACAATTCAGAGACAAGTGAGAGAGTTTCAGTTAAGAATTGGTTGTTAGACAACGGTTATTTCAGGCATTAGGACTATGTACTTCTATTGACCGGTATACCCACTGTAGATAAATATAAATTTCAGCGTTCGGACCCGCCTATAAATTCCTATATTCTAATGCACTCCTATAAAATGCCTATATTTTGGCTAAAATCCTATTATTCCAATATTTTCGGCTGAAGACCACTAAGAACATTGCTCATGATTTGCAATTTTCACTTCTCTTTAAGTAAGCTAAGATGTGCTTTTCTTTTTGCTTTTGACTCTGTTGTAGACTGAGCAGTCTTTCGGTGTAGATCGATAATTAATTGCAACTGTTGAGCTGTTTGAACTTAACTAATGTTTTGTACTGGACTTAGTAAGCTGCTTCTGCCTGAGCTATGCTGTTGTGTTGACTTAGTAGCCTATGTTTTGTTTTTTGTCATGTTGGGCCTGTCCGAAATGAACAAAGATCAGTATATAGGCTAGCAGTATCTGCTTAATGAGACTGGAGTTCTTGTGACTTATACGTTTCCTGCCTGAACGCTATTTTAAAGGCTGATGCGAATACGGCCCAGTTTTGGCCGTATCCAGACTTTTTCTTTTTATGGTCTTTTAATCTTGGGATGCTATTTTGTAGGTGATGCTTGGTAATTAAGTATGGGGCCTACCAAGTTTAATAGTTCACGGCTTGCTAAGATGGATTGCAGCGGTAGAAAGATTGGCGAATGGTGTAAGACTGTGAACGATCAGTACTCGTTCTTTTGCAAACTCTGCTTGTAAAATTTTGGTTGCACAGCTGGGGTTGCTCAGGGGTAAACCAACATGTGCGATCTGCAGAACACAAAGCCGCAGTTACTGCTTAACTACATCCACTGTAGCTTTACCTGAATGGACAATCTCGAGTTGATGAAACAACCAAGGATAAACCGTTAGTTGGTACAAGCATGTTTTGTGAGCGTGATGCCGTTTATAAAGCTGAGTTAATATGGGCACTTCAGACGGTACAGAGTTCCATGTCTGCTAACTCTTCAGACCATATTGTCGCAACCTTCCATGCGATGTTCCCCGGTAAGATCTCCGACGAAATGCCCCTATGTGCGATGAAACTCATGTATCTGATCACCGATGCGTTGTATCCTTACTGTAAGCAAATGCTTGTGAAGGACATTCAGTCATATCTTGTACTAGAATATGACGAGACAGCCAACAACGCTGGTATGAAAGAGTTACAGATACGTGGTCGATATTGGTCCTCATATGGAAACGAAATCCAGAGCACGACTTTTATGCGCAAGTTTTATGGGCCACGCGACAAGTGATGATCTGTGTAGGAAGATTATGTCAGCCATTGAGCAGAATCAGCTGCCACTTGAAAAACTGATCATGCTTGGAAGTGAAGGACCAAACGTCATCAAAAGAGTTTGGAACAATTTCAATGCAAAAAAAAGAAAGTGACGGGAAAGGGAATGTTGAATATTGGTACTTGAAACATCCATATAATCCATAACGCTTTCTTGAAAGGTCTTCAGGTGTTTGGAAGTAAGAGTAAAGTAAGAGTGCCAGAGAATGCTTTCATATAGCATGTCCTAAGCCGCTGGCTGACGATCGGACGTGCCCTTGCTAGAATCATGCAGCGGTTACCGGCAATCTTAGAGTACTTCCTGAACTTCATGCCGAGAGAGAAAAAAACTGAAGAAACTTCTGTCCACTCCCAAATTTCTGAAGATTGTGGCTTATATCAGAAGTGCGGCGATGAAGGCCCAACTCTAGTTTGTTCTAGCCTCAGCAGAACTGTTCATAAGTTTCACCCAACTGTTCCAGAAAGAAGAGCCTCTCATTCATGTGCTGAACTCAGAGATCAAAAGACTAGTTGTGATGCTTTGCGGACGGGTCTTTACTCCAGATTTCGAGACCGAGATTGAAAATTTCTCACCAGAAATGTCGAACCTTGCTGAAAATTTTGCAGAAAAGTCCATAGTTTCAGAGAATGTGGAACGAGCTTTCCGTGAGAAACCAATGCTGAAAGACAAGGCCATTTTCTATGTCAATGTGCGAAAACATTTTATTGCGGGCATTCGCCATATTTTGAACAAATGTCCTCTGGAAAAGGATGGTTTTCTGGAGGCTTTACGCTTTTTGAGTCCGATTAACATGAAGGATTCAAGAAGCATTGCAGACATAGCAGCTGTGGCACGCGAGATTGCGATCGGAGCAAGCTCAGACGTCGCCCAGGCTAAGGGGCTGCTTTTGCGAACGGAAAATGGACCCCGTGACGACATTACTCGGATCGATCATTTTTGGAGCCATTACTTTGGACTGGTGAATGAGCGCGGGGACAGCAAGTACCCGGAACTCACCAAGCTTATCAAAGCAATGCTGACGTTATCGCCTGGCAGCGCAGATGTTGAGCGAGGGTTCGCGCGTTCTGGTAGGATTCTTGGTGAAGACCAGGCATTAATGTCTGAACTCGTTCTTCATGTGATACTCATGGTATATGACGGTTTGTTATTACAAAAGAACTGTTGAATCTTGCACGTTCTGCACGGTCTTGGTATCAACAATATCTGCATGAAAAGCAAAAAGAAGGGCTATCCGAGAAGGAGAAAGGAGCTTTTGAAGAGGACAACAAGTGGAAGTTGCAGGAGGTCCACGACAAAAAGAAAGAAATTGAAGACCAAGCGAAAAGAAAAACTTAGAGCATCAGAGCAAAGAGAAAAGAGAACAGTAGCAGATACTCTACTTCAAGAAGTGACCGATAGAATGAAGAAGGCTGCCGGGTCCAAGAGTTCCATAGACATTTTCCTATCTGTTTCTTTGCTCGAAGGTGCTGTGAAGTCCAGAACAAGTGAAAGAGAGAAGATGGCCGAATCTGCGAGAATGGAGCAGTCTCTTGCAAAGAGAAAAACTGACCTCATATCGAAATTGATGCCCAAGAAGCAGCAAGAGTGATTCCAGGTTTACCTGTATAATGGGTAAACCCCGGTTTACCAGATTTTACCTGTATCAGTCAATCGTTGGCACAGTATGTGTATCTAAATTAAAAAAAAAATAATAATAATAATAAATGCAGAAACTCGGGAAATGACGAATTTACGTGACCAGGCATCCCACGCCATCTACCACCGATCTGATCCCGAAGACTCCCGAATCCTATATTTGGCCTATATTTGGGCTCGGAAAATCCTATATAAATAGGACAGGGCCTATAATTTGAAACGAACCGACCTGTCCAACCCCTGAAATTTATATAAAGTGGGTATGCCTATCTTTTATTTTTAATGGGGTGTATCTATGATGATGATGATGCTTTTATTAAGCGATTAAACATTTACAAGTATTTCACTGCTAAATGTCTACAAACTAACACTACAAAGAAAGAAAGAAAAAAACTAGAATAAATGAAACTAATAAATGCTGCAATCAAAGGCAACAACCATAGATAAACATCAAATTATGATTATGAAAAGTGACGGATAGCCTTATAGTACCGACTAGGCTCGATGACAGGTTCGATATAACAAATTTTGAGTCACTTCAGGACTTCTATAATTTAAAAGACTTCCACGGGTTAGAAACTTCAGTTTTAATGTACACATTGAAATAGGGGTTCTAGATCAAAGTCCGAGGCAGTTAAGAAACTTGAAACAATATTAGGTTGTTTAAATCTGATCATCTTTGTCACCGAAGGGCTTGCAAATTTCCCTTGTCACTGATTTTCGGTTCCTGATATGCATTTTAGGCTAACACAGGTCATTTGTTCATATTTTTTTTCTTTGATTTTTATACATTGATGATAAGGAAACTTGTCTTTTTACCAATACGCATTATAAACGAAATTCATCCCTATCGTGTTTTAGTAAAGAATAGCTATAATATTATGATATGAAAAGTTAGGGATAGATACATAGTTTTAGTTAGGCTCTACAAAATGATGACAAATGTTAAGTTTTAATCCGTGGCGATTAAAAAGTATACGGTTCAAGTGAATACAAAAACAATATATATATATATATATATATATATATATATATATATATATATATATATATATATATATATATATATATATATATATATACTAGCTGTTGGGGTGGCGCTTCGCGCCACCCCAACACCTAGTTGGTGGGGGCGCTTCGCGCCCCCCCAAGCCCCCCCGCGCGCGTAAGTCGTTACTCGCCATATTAGTTACGTGCCATTGTAGTTGTGTCCCTATGTCCCACCTGTGAATATAGATGTATATATATATATATGTTTTTAACTACGTAAAACTTGCGAATATACAACATTCTTTGCTGTCCCATTGTCTGTGCATATAAATAGATTGTTTACCGACTCTTGAAAATGCAACATATAATGGTCCATGGGAAAACAATCCGTATTCAGATCTATACCTCATGATTCTAATGATTGCCCTTGAGCTTTGTTGATGGTGATTGCTAATCTACCATTCCCTGTGTCGCCATCGTCATTTATATATCCCCTTGTGCCCCCCGGCATCCCCTTTGTAGTTTTGTCCCTGTGTCCCGGTCGTCATTTGTGTCCCGGTGTCCCAGTCTGTGATTTCTCTTTGAGTGTCCCGGGCGTCATTTATATTCCATGTGTCCCGGTGTCTCGGTCGTCATTTATATCCCCCTGTGCCCCCGGCGTCCCCGTTGTAGTTGTGTCCCTGTGTTCCGGTCGTCATTTATATTCCCTGTGTCCCGGTCGTCATTTGTATCCCGGTGTCCCGGTCTGTATATACATTCGTTTTTTAGTTTTGTTTTTCTCCTTTATTTTTTTCCTTTTTTCTTTTTTTTCTTTTTTAGTTTATTTAGATTTTTAGATTTTTTAGTTTTTTTATTATTTTTTTTTTCTTTTTAGTTTTTACCTTTTTTTTAGTTTTTTTTACTTATATCCTGGTCGTCATTTATACTCCCTGTGTCCCGGTCGTCATTTGTGTCCCGGTGCTTTGTTGATTGCTAATCGAACATTCCTTTTGTCCCGGTCGCTTTCTCTTTGAGTGTCGTCATTCATATTCCCTATGTGTCGGTGTCCCGGTCGTCATTTGTGTCCCGATGTCCCGGTCTGTAATTTCGTCAGTTGAAAACTTATGATGAAATAAATTTTTAATTTTTTCCCTTTTTTTGTTTTTAGTTTTTTTTATTGGTTTTTACCTTTTTTTAGGTTTTTTAGTTTTTTTCTTTTTTCTTTTTAGTTTTTTTTGAAGTTTTTATCTTTTTAGTTTTTTTATTTTTATTTATATTTTTTTAGTTTTCTTTTTCTCCTTTATTTTTCAGTTTTTTCCTTTTTTTAGTTTTTTTTCTTTTTTAGTTCTTTTAGTTTTTACCTTTTTTAGTTTTTTTTTAGTTTTTTTAGTTTTTTAGCTTTTTTTATTTTTTTTTATTAGTTTTTAGTTCATTTTATGGTTTTTTCCTTTTTTTAGTTTTTTTATCTTTTTTTAGTTTTTTTTAGTTTTTAAGCTTTTTTAGATTTTTTTATTTTGTTTTCTTTTTTTTTTGTAGTTTTTACCTTCTTTAGATTTTTGCTTCTTTTATTTTTTTAGCTTTTTTAGTTTTTTTTCGTTTTTTCTTTTTAGTTTTTTTGTAGTTTTTATCTTTTTTATTTTTTTGTATTTTTATTCATATTTTTTTAGTTTTCTTTTTCTCTTTTATTTTTCAGTCTTTTCCTTTTTTTAGTTTTTTTCTTTTTTAGTTTTTTTTAGTTTTTTACCTTTTTTTAGTTTTTTTAGTTTTTTTAGTTTTTTAGATTTTTTAGTTTTTTTATTAGTTTTTAGTTTTTTTGTAGTTTTTGCCTTTTTTTAGTTTTTTCAGTTTTTTTTAGTTTTTAGTTTTTTACCTTTTTTTAGTTTTTTTTTTAGTTTTTTAGCTTTTTTAGTTTTTTTTTTCTTTTTAGTTTTTTTTGTAGTTTTTACCTTTTTTAGTTTTTTTTCTTATTTTGTATTAGTGTGAAATAATTCAGACGTCATATGCGGACAAACAGGACGTCACCTGATCCATCCACAGATCCACACACAGACAACTTATTTTTATATATATAGATATATATATATATATATATATATATATATATATATATATATATGTATATATATATATATATATATATATATATCTTTTCAATACCTTCGTATACCATGGCTGTTTTTGACGATAAAGGGTTTACATCTTTTCCTAGTGGGTGTGCGTATTATTGGCTTCTGTTACATTTGAGGACACGAACAATTTGATTCAATGTCCCCCAACGGTCGTCAAGAATGGGGCGTTATTAACTTGTGCAAATTAGTTTACCTTTTCTTAGTGCACCGGCGCAATTGGGCCTCGGTAGTTGATGTTGGAGGGGTCCCTACCGTGCCCATCCTAGTGAACAGTGATGAGTCTTACGAGCTGACGCCCTAGATGTCCTCTGTATAGGTAATCGATAGTGAAGGAACAAAATGAAAGCAAGGGTTTAGGCTGTGATAGTTTGTTAACATCTGATTTTTTTCTGATACATTTGAAAGCACATTACAAATATATCGAAGGTTTAACTGACTGCAAAAATAGAGACAGCATAATGACTTTAAGAATGCTCACAGCCACTACTCCTTTCTTCCTTTAATGACTTAAGATAACAAAGAAGGTTTAACGGTGATCCCCTCAGGGCAAAACGCAAGTGCATGTTACGTAATAGGGAATCATTTCTCAAAGATGCAGGTGCATATTACGTAATAGTGTTTGGTTGTTACATCATAGAGAGTGCTCTCTAAACGGAGCATGTGTTAATTAAGTAACAGGGATTCTTTAAAAACTTTTAAGGCCCACCACCAAACCAGGATTTCCATGATTGTTATGGTTGTAAACCTAAGGGCTTAGAGAGGAACCTTCAGGGCCCCCGCCAAATCAGAATTTCCTTGGATGTTCTTTAAAAACCCTACGAGACACCACCTAATCAAGATTTACTTGATTGCTAAATAATGAGATTTGTATGTTATGTAATAGTTCGTTTGGGAGTTTAAAAACCTAAGAGAACCAGGTGGGACAAATCTTCAAGAGCCCGGGCCCTAGTGAGCAATTCGATCGGGGCCCTAGCATCTAATTCAATCCGGGCCCTAGCAACCAATTCCAACGGGGCCCCTAGCATCCAATTCTATCGGGACCCTAGTGACCATTTCCAATGAGGGACCTACAAAAAATTTCCAATGGGAGCCCTAGCAACCAATTCCAAATAGGGCTCTAGTAGCCAATTCTAATGGGGTCCTTACGTCCAATTCAACCTGGGCTCTAGCAACCAATTCCAACGGGGGTTCTAGGAGTCAATTCTAACGGGACTTATAGCCTCCAATTCAACCAGGTCCCTAGCAACCAGTTCCAAAGTGGGCCCTAGCAGTCAGTTCGAACGGGAACCCTAGCATCCAATTCCACTGGTGCCCATAGCATTCAGTTCAATCGGGGCCCTAGCATCCAATTTTACTGGGCCTCATAGCAATCAATTCCAAAGGGGGGGGCTTGCAGTCGGTCGTGGGAGCCTACGTAATAGGGTAATGTTTACTTATCTTAAGGATGATGCGATCTTGCGTAAAATGTTAGACTTCTAGGGCTCGTGGGGAATCCCGCTTGTAACTAAGGAGGACACACACGTGGGGGGTTGCATAATGACAGTGCACATATGGGAAGTTAAATAATACTTTAATAGATTTCATTTTTTTCATGATGTTTTTTCTCAAGGAAAGACAAATTTATAATCAAACTGAGCTATAATTTGTCCAATAGCCAAGTGCCCTGCCCAGTGCCAATATTATGATATCACCTTAGACTGTATCACAGGGGATCATATTTGATGGAATTGACAAAAATATCGTGCACATAGCCATTATATAGCCAATTAGAATCTTTTGGAAGCTAGAGGATCAGTAATAAAAATACTGAGTACACACGGCTAATGAAGTATGAGCCCAAAAATTAAGACACGATCCTTTAAAGCTTCATTTGCAGCTTTTATTTCGGATTTTGGCGAGAGAAGACGCTTCGTAACAAAGCTCTCCATAGCTTTGGAAAGTTAGCGGATGGAAACAACCCATAGAAAAAACAGCATTATTAGATAAAACAGTATATATAAAATTGTGTATCGAAAGAGGGAGAAATAGAATTTTGTAGAAGAACTCAGGGCAATTCTTCCCAAAAAATTTTTTCCCTCAGAAAATTCCCCCAGATAATACCCCTCCGCCCTACGAAAAACTTCTCTGCGAAAAATGTCCATTTGTTTCCTAATAACAGATACTATATGTAAGCAATGGACAAATTATAACAACTTAAAAAGGCGCTTGAACTTCTGCAATGAGGTCCTTTGATAGTTTTGTATTTAGGGAGAGAGAGAGATACCTCAAAGGTTGCGTTTTAATGCCAAAACATCTCAGTTCTCATTAAGCCTTCAGATAAATACAGAATTAGCTATGAGGGCGAGACTGGGGGGTGGTATAGGTAGAAACTGATGTATTTACACATGTAATGAAAATAAACCAAGCAGGTGGTTGTCGGTAAACTACAACTTTATTCAGTCTGGGATTAACTCTCTTGTAGAAAGGACGGCGTTTGGCAAAAATTGATGTTCATGTTTCGACTCAGTGCATTACCATGTTTTAATGTTCATGGACTCGACCACACAACAAAGAGGAATTTTCAGCGGGGGGGGGGATTTCTGAGTGATAATTTCTAATGGGAGGATTTCTTCGGAGGAGAATAGTCCTTGGAGAGAATCCTAGAGGAGAAATTGTTCAAATGCTATAAAATTTAATTATGGAATCATTATTAATGCGAGTGGAGAATTTTCCGTTGGGTGAATTTTCCACGGGGGAGGATTCCCACGGGGGAATTTTTATGGGGGATTTTCCTTGAATTCCCTCTCTTTTGAAGTCACCGCAACACATGACGGGTAATCTAGTTTTAAAAAAGTTAGAGCATAAAAAAAGGTAAAATTTATCTCTACGTTAAAAACATTTCTTCTTTGTCCAGTAGACTTTTATAAATCACCTCTTTGAGAATATTTTGGATTTCTACTGCAAGCAGAGAACATTTCTCTGCTTGAGTCATTAGTAATGACTTACAAACTTTAAAATCTACGAATCTTTTAAATTCATATTCAGATTCTCATAAACGTATCGAGAGCGTATCTGAGTTGCCTCCTTTTAATATTCATTTTCGACTTCAATGAGTTTACATGAAGAATCTGCCGTGGCGAATCTTAGTAGTTATAAAGAAACTATCGTGTGATGAAGTTCTTCATGCTAATGACTTGTGCTTTTGTGCTCATACCAATTGTACTTGGTAAAAAGAATAAAAATTGTGAGTGTAATCGCGAAGTAAAACAGCTTAATATAACACTCCGATCTCTCCAAGCTAGTTGTCAAGGATTACCATCTTACCAATATAAGGTCGATCAACTTGAAAAATGGGTGGCAAATTATGAAAATGAGCAGATGGAACGACCATATGTAAGGCGATTTATTGACCTTTTAGAAGATTACCCCTTCTACCAGACCCTTGCTCATCTTATGGATACTCTTCAATCGATAAAGAAACGACTTGTCCTGGTTGAAAAAGTTATAGGAATCGACGAACATAAGCCTGAGTCTAAAAAAGAGAGACGCCATTCAAAAAAATCAATTCTTGGCGATGAGCCTCCGATACTAAAAAAACTTGTTGTTTTTGCAGAGAGGTTAAGTAGTGTTGAGAATCAAGTAATGAATTTGACGAGGAATATTATCAATTACAGTAAACTTATTTCGTCTGATACTAATGACGGGGTTGTCGTTTTACGTGACGATGACAATTTACATGACAAAGTTACAGATTCGTTGAATAAGTATGATACAATATTTGGCATTCAGAATAAAAGAATCGCAAATACTGAAAATGCAATTCGGTATTTAGCAGGTACGAACTGTGATGTGATTTAAGTAATTATTTTTTATTATGTCCTTAAGGTCATGCGATCCCTTAAAGAATCGCCTTATCTCGTGTATTATAAGCATTTTTAGCTTCTAAGGGCAGTAAGTTTAGTTGCAAGGGCAACATTTAATTGATTGGGAGGTCTTGCCATAACTTAAAGAGCTTGGATAAGAGATCTGAACAAATGACAGAAAGCTAAAAGCTAATAGCTACCTTCCTGGAAATTTAGAAAACAGTTCCACTTTCCCCATTTTGAGCTAGAGATATTCAGTTTTAATGAAATTCACATCCTTAGAAAGTGTAACTTTTATTTCTTCGATTAAACAGAGTAAAATTCCCTTTTTTAAGTTCAGGAAAGGGCAGTCCTTAAAAATTTTCCAGAACACCTGCTTGGAAAACTGCAAAAATCAGTTCGATTGAATTATCATTTGAGTAATTGGGCCGTTCTGGGCGCTCCCTATGGTGCCACAAACTTTGATTGACAACTTCACCGACGAAAGAGAAATAAAATTAAAAATTTTTTAAAGTCAAATTTCTCTGGGTATATGTTTACTTTCGTTCCAAGTGCTCTAAAGTGCGTATTACTGCATATAGCAGGATTCTGATGATCGTATATTGTTTCTTTGTCATTATTAGAGAAGGGCATCCATTTCTGGTTGACCCTCCTCCTCCATGGGGAAAAATAAAATGCGTAAAATGGGCTTGCTTACAGGTAACATTACCTATAGAGCGAAGCGTATTAGTCCATGAGCCCCGCGGGCAGCGGGGTAAGGCATGTATTCTATATATATTTAATAGACCTCAATCTTTTTTTTAGCTCCATCACTCTTTGTTGAATAAATATAGAATACAGACCTCGCCCTGCTGCCCGCGGGGCTCATGGACTAATACACTTCGCTCTATAGGTAATGTTATCTATAAGCAAGCCCACTTTACGCATTTTTAGTCTCGTTGTAAGTGAATTTTAGAAGCCTAAAAAATGGATGCGCTTCTCTAATAATGACAAAGAAACAATATGTCAAACCACAAGTAATCGACAGCTTTCGATGACAGTTAGTCTCGTGGGAGAATTTACTAACGGACACTTTGTCTTTCACACGGTCAGCCGAGCCTCAGGCTATGAAATTTCTTACGACGTATTCCATGGCCTTAAGGCCAAGACCTGGGAGTTCCAATTTTTACCGCTACCCCTCTGAATTGTAAAATGCTATTTAAGCAGCTTTGCCCTTCTCTTCGCAGATAATTTTTGGTAAAATTTCTATATTTATTAAAATTATGAATCACCTTAGTTTTGTGGAATAATGTTTTACTAGAAAATTTGGGGTGAAAACGGAAGGCAGTTTTTGATCTTATAAATGGAAATCTGCATGGTTTTAGTTTATCCATGGGCGGCACCATATCCAGGATTTTTTGAGGGGGGTTACAAAACTGTTTTTTTAGGGGGAGGGGGTTTACAAAAAAACTAAAAACCACGTCAAAAATTTGTTTATATTCAATTTTGTCATGTTTTTACGATTCGGAAAACCATTTTTAGGGGGGAGGGGGGGTTAAACCCCCTCTTGGACATAGTCTTGTCCATGGGATAAAAATCATGCTAACTTTCCTTTTTGTGGACACTCGATAAACACAGCTTATTCCACTAATTTATCCAAAGAATCTTCATGTACAGCTATGTTGTAACTGCTATTATGTGGTCTTTTATTCAAATTTCACTTCAAAAAATCTCTGCTGTGCTTTTATGACTTTTTCGAATAATATCTTGAAATACCTTAGAAATACTTCATCTAGAAAATATTATGCGATAGGCTTACTAATTTTGCATATTTTTTTTTGTCATTGTAAAATAGAAATCAAGCGCTTATCCTATTCTTGATCAAAAACAGGTTTTCAAGCTAAGATACAAAGCGCAATTAATGGAGAAATATCAATTTCGGAATTGGAACAGAATTCAAGCATAACGACACACACAGGCAAATTAGGGATTGGCTTGAACCAAAGTATGGGGCAGCGAAGAGAGATTGTGATACTTTCGAATAATATGGTACACACTCCAGAATCAAAGTTTGGTAAATCCTAATGAAATATATATTTGTACATACGGGGGAGGTGGAGGTAAAGTCCGAACTTACCTCTATAGTCAGAATTGCATCCTGAATCCAAATCTAACAATCATTTGAGTTGGAATTGAGCCCTACCCCCTCTACCTAGTTTGTAAATATTGACCCTGAATTGGAATATACACACTCGCAGTTTATTTCAGTGAGTTAAATCTAATTGTCTTTGAATAGAGAACGGTCAAGCAAAATTCAAGGAAAAATCACGAGTGTGTACCATATAATACGGAGGTACCGGGATTGTTGCTAGGTGTAAATAATTCTGGCATTTCAGCGCCTTTTTGGGGTGTTAGCACATTAAATTATTTAAATTAATATGTTTTTAATGGAAAATTGAAATTCTGACACTTTCGCTTCAAATATATATATATATATATATATATATATATATATATATATATATATATATATATATATATATATATATATATATATATATATATATATATATATATATATAATGGGAAGGGTGTGTGCACCCCTGAATTCTTTTGACCTCCTAAAATTTGAAAATTCCCGTTTTGAATGTATTTTCATTGAAAACAACCTTTTTGGTATTCTTCTTGAATAAATGACAAATTTGTCACCTCCTAGATTTTAAAAATACATTCCACCTCCCAAAGTTTCATTAACTGACACCACAGAATATAGGTGGACTAAATGCATGTTTTATGTAGAAGAATGATTTTAACTTTTGTTAACCGAAGAGGAATAGGCAAATTCTTGTTGTTTTATTGGGAATAATTCCCTTTCAGCCCAACTCGGTTAAGGAATAATAAGCTCTTGCAACAGTACCAAGTTCGTATCATTCCTTAACTTGGCTGGTCAGGGAAGGAATCATTCCTTAAAAGGAAAAGAAGCGTTCCCCTGCTACTTTGCAGTTAAGTAAAGTTGACAATATTTCCTACACAAAAGTAGAAAGTGCAGAGTTAATTGGAGCGAAGCTTTCTAAAAACTTTCTAAAGTTGGAACTTCAAAAATTTTGATTGATTTGCCTGGGATTGATTTCCCTATATAAATTAATACTTTGGTTGTTGGAATTTGAAAATTCCCTTGAAATTTAGTACACATTTATTCACGCCTGAAGAAACTCTTCAGAAGAAATATTAGACTTCTGGTCATAATAGTCCTGGTCATAGCTAGCAGGTTTAAAGTTTGATAATTCCGGAAGCATTTGACTTTTAAAACCCTGAAACCGATGTGCTATTGCCTCATACAAAAATTCAATGGTCAATAGTTGCTGGGGGAGATCAAACTTCAAATGAATTGGGTTCTTTGGCACTGAAGCAAAACAGGCCAGTTATGTGCAGAAGTCAGAGAAAGCGCATCTCTCTGCGAATCATCATAACCTTGCCCCTCTTCACTAAATTAACCTGTAAGTTTCAAGCCTATCGCAGAAAAGATTTAATACTTACAATAGTGATAAAACGACCTACCATCAAGGACAGGAGGAGTGATTTCGGGGGGAGGGGGTTAATACCCACTTTATGCCTTCAATCATACAGGTTTAAATCCTACGAAGGATTTCAGTTCAAACGGGTTCCGATATGCACTTCTTTCTTGCAAAATTTGTGGTGAGGAGGGGGAAAGGGGGATAATAATATAGATGCTATTAAAATACTTCAATTCTCCAACCTTCATATTGAAATCCTTGACGTATTTCCAGTTTAAAACAGTACTACAAGTATCTCTTATTGCTGAACAATTAAAGGGGTGAGTGGTGTTGGAAGAAAAATGGATCCTCTTTGATCATACTGATCATACAAATATATTAACATGAAATTTTTGCATGATTCTGGTTCGAGAGAGTCCAGCATAACCAACTGTCTTCTAAAATTTGGTGGAGAATTCGGGTATTGGAGCTGCTAATGGCATACACTGGGTATCTAATCGCACATGTTGGAAATCCTTCTATGATTTCTGCTCAAACAAGGTTTTCAATGCCTCTAAAGCCCACTGTTTCTGAGGTCCACCGAGGCAGTCTACAACTTAGCTCGTAAAAACATAGCTCGTTTTTACATTGAGTCAGGAGTTGGTATGTTTTTGTGCTGCACCCTTGCATGGACTCCAATCGATTTTAAGCCAAGGAAGGACTTACCTCGTTTCGCACCAAATCAAGACATGGCTCGCTTTAAAATTGCAACATCGAAAGTTGCTGCTCGGAATTAGTTGGTTTTTGCACACAGTCAGGACTTGGCTAGTTTAAGCACCAAGGCCGAACACAGCTTGGATTTGGCTCTTTTTTGCACCAATTCAGTCAATAATTTGAGCTTGTTACAATATTATTATTATGGGTGGAATCGAAATTCGAGGGCTAGAACACAAACGCCCATTACTTCCGTACCAAAATACACACACACCAATTCATACATACACACACACACACACACATTGAAACACACCCTTAAGCATCATTTTGACAGCCATTACTGGCTTCAATTCATCCAATCTCGGTACTCTATTTCGCAGACACCCTACCTCATGATTAAACGTTGGAGAAGATGACCAATGGCTCGACTGTGACTCAATTCAGCAGAAATAGGCCTGTATTTGGGCCTTCTGCTCTTAGGGGTACCAAACAAAGGTTTTCATTATATACCTTGATTTAGCTTAATTGGAATTAGTTTGGTTTTAATCAAAATGTAAAATGACGGAGTCTGAAGGGACCACAGGCCAAATTTTTGCTTCTTATTATACACGTTTGAAAGTTTTGTATTACTCTGGTTTTAACCCGATGTACAATGTCTAAGTTTTCTATTAACATTATATCCTGAAATATTGTGTCTATTGCATTATTTGGGACATTTGCTCTCCGAGTTATATAACCCCAGAGGTACATTTTTGGACCTTTCCGCTACTCTCTCAAATAGCCGACTTGAAGTTTTGACGTGATGCTATGGGAATTCCTGGTTAGCAAAATAGGAAAGAATTAAAAGAGCTGAGTGATCGAAAAAAGTTTTCGATCGAATGGTTATAAGTTTATTTGATGATTCCTTCTATTAAAAGTGGTCAGGAAATAAATTATGGTTGAAAAATATATTTATCACTCTTTACTTAATCAACATTGCTTCATTGACTTTGATATCCAACTAAATAGCTAAAAGAAATACTGTCATTTATTTTTTTTCTTTCCTGTTAACTACCAACTTTCCTGTTGACTTTGATTCCTTTCCGCTTCTCCACCTTCTCTTAGTCAAATATCCAGGGGAGAGGTTTTCAAAAAATTTTGGGCTAAGAACATTTTTATTTTATTTTCCATCTATCCATACATTAAATTGGAGACTCGGGTAAGGTATGTGTTTTGATAGGGTATGTTTTTGGGGCACGAGACAGAGGACAATATTCAACATAGCTGTATCACAATAATAGTAATAGTATGATAACATAGCTCTCTTCCTCAAGGATTGGTTCATTAATTTATGAAAACTGGGAAAATTAGGAGAAATCGGAATTGCTACGGAATTGCTTCATACGTATATCTTATTAGATCAGAATTCCAATATTCAACTATCTGAGATGGTGGTGCGAGAGCACTTGGCTCATCCTCGACTAACTATTCTCATTAAGGAATTACCTACAATGAAGTTTTGATACCCAAAACCACTAGCAAATTAGGGGTGTGGCCTGGAAAATATTTTCGTAGAACGTTTATTAAAAAAAAAACGATTTTTTTTCAAGTGTAACTGGCAATTTGTTTTTCAGGAATAAACTCATTGGCAAATCTAGCACAGCATGCTTACCATCTAAGTGACTTTGAAGATATTAAAGAACATCACAACATGCTCAATGATGAAAATGAGTCGCCCATAAGGAATGTTGTGGATATACGTCAAACATTCTTCAAATTTTTCTTGGACGCATATGAGCGAATGGTGGCATTTCAAGCACCAGAAATAGCCAACATTTTAGAAGAAGACTTGAAAAATATTGGAAAACAACGTGGGAACTTACTGGAATTGGCTAAATCTAAACTTAAATCTTCTAAAAGTCTTCCTAGATATTAATAAGGTTAATCGCTTTTGAGCTGCTAACCTAAATTGCATTCTATCCCTGTCAGTGAAAGCCTATAAAGGACTTTGAAGAATTTTGTATTTAGCTAGTTTAGTTCAAAACGGAGATTGTTATTCCCTGGAACAGATTATAGTCACATCTGTCGATAAAACAGAACTAGACACTACTACACGACACAGAATCTGAATCTGGTCAAGAAGGCGATTCTTATAGATGACCAATCAGATTCAAAAATTGGCTCAAAGGTGTGACTGCAGTCTGTCTTGGGCACAAGCTTGGATTTCAAAATGGGTCAGAAATAGCTTTATGTGTCGCGTGTGTCAGTGGATGTATTGTGGGAAGTTGGACTGGTTGTCTCATATACCTCTCAGACTTACATCGCTTCTTTTTTTTAATTCGGGATTGGGGGGCAGGGCTTGAGAATATGGCTTTTTGTTATTTTAATGAAATTTTCAATAAAAGATTTATAGTGTACTGCTTGTCTATGTTCTGTTTAAATTGAAACAAGTGTATTAGTCCTATAGATACAACGCACGGATGATTATAGTTAGGTTACAAGGTACGTTCATTGTCTTTCTGGGGAAAGGGAGGGGGTTGTGAATTCTTAAAGTCGGGGAGAAAATGGTCTTTCATTCCCAACTTTATAGGGTTGGAATAAAAGTGGAACAGGAAAACACAGGCGGCTTCGGTCTCGATGATGCTAGCTCGCACAAAAAATGGATGTTCTAATTAACGTGTAAAATACTTTTAATAGTAGGTGACAGAGACTCGAGGTAAAGAACAAACGTTATACTAGTTCATTTTAGTAAAATAATAGGTGGGTTGCTACATTAGGTTACGAATTTCAGAGGTAAGAAATCGAATGACATAAGAGTTGGTTATAACATATTTTTTTTTTATTATTAAATTTTTTCAAAAAAGCTCCTCTTTTAGACAAAAACTATCCTGAGAAACGACAGCTAGGTATTATTCTCAGATTTCTAAATTCACCCTCTATGCTTTCGTGCAAAACTATCCTTAAAGAGATATATTTAGGGATAGTACAAAGTACACTAAGGAAAGTATATTATCATTCCTTAACATTGCCTCGCATGATCAATGTGGATATTACTTAGGTATCGTAAGGATTTAATAATTCATGTATAGCATGGCCGGTAACTTCTAATGGGAAACGAAAATAGAGAAAAAACTAGGTCAAATTCTTCCTTTAAAAATAAGACAAAGCTCCAACCTTCTTTTTCTCGTCCCTTTCATCAGCTAGTTAAATTGCTCCAAGTGTTGTTGTTGTTTGGGGTTTGACGCGTTCGACCAATAGGTCATATGCGTTCGTATCACTCAGTTGTTCTGTGCCTTCTATAATCACTAGCTTGCTTGGGTGTCACTTCAGTCAGTATTCACTGAACCAGAACAGTATCACTTGACTTGCTAATGGAGGCTCGAATGTGTAATCAGGCTCGAAGTGTAATCAGCCATTCCATTTGCCATAAGAGCCACATTCCCCGCACCTAGATATTTCACACAGCGTTGCCATCGCAGTACAATTGTGACGTTTTTGGTACAATTTAGAGGTCCTGTTTTGTGGTAAAATCAAATTTTCTGGTATATTTTAGCTTTACTTGCTCCTTTCTGGCTTCGATATCTGTCCAAGATTTGGTGTATCCAAATTTTCTTGTTACCGAAAATTTTTAATCTGTTATTCGGTAGTACAAATCAATCTCTTACAGGTACAATTTTAGTAAGAAAACTGGTACAGTTTATTGTAAAGCCTTACCAACGCTGATCTCATATATTCACATTCTCCTTTTTTATGATCTTTCCCCATCCACATATATGAGACCTATCTAGTGTGCTGGTAACAAAAGTAATCTGTGGACTACATGTATATCAATTGATTCGTTTGAAGCCATTTGAAACTAGAAAATCCAACGTGAATTTCATACAGCTTTGAAATCTTCCCTCCTGGCGTAATTCAATTAACTGATTTCATTTTTTTTATCAAACTGTTTAATTTTTAATCTACTTTATACGTAAAAATTTTGTGTCACGTTTTTATAGTACTAAACATTGACAGTTTCATATTTATGAATTGTTCACCGATATTAAATCTTGAAAAACTCTTTAGACTAAGATTTCATTCAAGCTTATTTTGAATGACCGCCAGGGCTTATTCTCTCTGCATTTTGCAACACATTTTTCAACACAAAGAATTGTATATTTTCGGCTAGTAATTAAGCAGTAGATCTATAATATGACAAGAGGGGGGTAAATTTGAGAAACAGCCGACAAAAAAAAACTCGAATGGAAATAGATTTTTTTTCTGTTGTGGCCAAAACAATTTATTGGGAAAAATTAAAATATATTTGATTATAATCCCAGTTATTAAAACCTATTCTTCTATGTTCGACACATTTACCCACACATCTAGATTTTGAAAATGTATTTGAAAAATTAGCCCCCACTGGATTTTGAAAGTGCAATTCCCCCTCCCCCACTTGTTTAACGTTACTACCACGCTGTGTGATTGACATGGCTTAAGAAAGAATAGAAATCACAAGACTAATGCCCTCGGAGGTACCCTTTCTAAAATGCCTGGCACAGCGAATTTTGCTATTAAAGGAAAATATTAATTATTAAGCGTTAAAGGAATTTTTTTTATTCTTAAAAAATTATTCTTACAAAAAAGCACCAAAGCCACATGGAGTGCACTCAGTTTAGTCATAATCATTATTGTAAATGAACTACTTGTTTAATTTCACTAAACAGCTTTCGACTTTCATCTACATATACAACCGCTTTCGTAAAAGGTCTTCCCCCAACGAGCATTCCAGTTTTTGAACTACCGAAAACGGTTATTCACTTCCTAATATCAAATAATTCCAGCCACTTTGTCATTAGCTGCAGATACAATTTCTTCGAAAGTATAAGAACCGGGGTTGGCATCCACTTCAAGGTCACTACTATTACTTGCCGTTTTCTTCAGTGGTATATCGTTTGACCTGTCTTCTGCACTACATGACTCTTTATCCCTTACAGCTCTTCGCTGGAACATGGCTTCCAAAACATCCCAAAGACATGATTCTTGTGGATAGTCATTGTCAACGAGGTTGACTAAGCAGTAATTGTTAACTATATGTTGGATTACATCTCGGGATTTTGAACTCTCCGGGTAGAGTTTTGCCCATTGTTCATGCCATAATCCAAAAGCTTCGTCCTATAAAGTAAATTAATTAATTAATAATATATTTGATCTCCCATTTACAATGAAGTTTTACTAATACTGATATTTAGCTAGGGCTAATTTAAGTCAAACAGAAATTTTCAGCTAATCAGGAAATCCTAATAAAATCTGATTGGCTCAAATAATGCTGGCTACACCTCGGTATTAGTAAAATCTTATGGTGAAGGGACCTTATGCATTCAGATGGAGTGGGGGAAAAGAAGATCTTCCTTAAGAATCCCAATAAAATTTCTGTAAGGACACAACATCATAACAAAGAGAGCAAGTATCAAAGAGCAGGTAAAGCCTTTTTTTTTTTTTTTTTTTTTTTTTTTTTTTTTTTTTTTTTTTTTTTTTTGTACTAATAACATAGATTTATTTTCTTCTGGAACACTAAATTTTTAAAATCACTCCGATTATTTCAAGCAAATTTTCTTTCTTTATTGTGCATGTTCATAAAGAAAATTCAAGGCGTTACACGAATGGTATTTATTTTACTGGCAAAAAAACACAGCTGATAGACAGGATTCCTTCTCTCCCTTACATATTCGCGGGAATACAAAATTAGTTTTTAAGGCGCTTTACAAGAAATTCCTGTCAGACACTACCCATTTCTCCCCCTAGTCCTTGATAAATCAGGATACAGTTCAATAACAACTCACATTTTGGTAAGAAATCAGCAAAACAGACTGACTGAGATATTCGAGAATTTTTTTCTGGAATTCTGACAAAACAAATATAGTCATAGTGCAAATATTTGCATGTTTTCTTAATTAAGCTGGATTTCTCTTCAATAATTTTTAGCCATAGAAGAAAGCTAATGAATTTCGCAGGCACCAAGTTCTACCATATGGCAAATTTTTAATGAAAGGTGTGTTAACAAAAGAATTTTGATAGGTGCGTTTTTTGATAATATACAACGTACCATTGACAGCGTAAACCTAGAAATACAAGACACCCCATAGGCATGTAAGAGGGAGGGATCTACCACCATCATCAGTTTTGTTCTAAGATGCAGTATAATTTGATGTTTGATAATGCAAGGTAGTCGAATTTTTTAGGTACTTGTCAACCTCCTTAAACATTTCAGCATACCAATCACAGTGTAAGTTTTTCAAAAATTGCTGCATAGGCCCCCAAGAGGGAGGAGCAACCATCATCATCAAGCTCAAGGCCGTATCCAGGGGAAAGGGGTGGGGATTTTTACCCCCCCCCCCCCGAAAAAAGTTTGACTCGTAAAAACGGAATGATAATGAACATAAACAAATTTCTGGTGCGTTTTTTTAAAGTTTTTCTTGTGACCTCCCAAAAAAAAATCCTTGTGATCCCCCCCCACCAAAAATAAAATCCTAGATACAACTTTGATCAAGCTAACTCCAAAGATGCAGCTTTTTTTTATTAGGCAAGGTAATTGTATTATTCACTGCCAAGCGAGTAGTACCTGAAATCTTGAAATTTTATGAGATTCCCTATTTTCCTCTATGTTTGTCCCCTGTAGGTTTCCTTTTTTCAGGACCAACAGTTCTTTTTCGGTTTTATCATTTAAAAGTGTCTTTTTGTATTTACTTAAAAAAAAGAAAACCATATCCCCCCCTAGATTTTTAAAAATACATTTTGCACATCAATGCAAATATACATAATATACACATACGCACAGGCTTACATATTATATGCATAATGAAAAATACATAGTACTGCACATTTAAAACTGAAGATTCGGGAGGGAAGACTTCACTCGCTACACCTCATTGAGTTGACATTCGCTCATATTCATATCCCAGTTTACTTAAAATTGAAGTAGGATTAAGATTGAGGCCTTTTCGTGCGTCTTTACTAAACAGAAAAATTTATTAAAATACAGAAATCTGTCTGGACTTAGAGGACAATCGATTCCTTGGGTTGATATTACTTCGAATACAAAGCTAGAAAAGCCGTTACAGAAGCTAAAAAACAGAAACAGAAACGCTAAGATAACACACAACAAATGCTAAAAAAATATATACTGAATTCCGATTATTTTTTGCGTTCTTTTAGAGAATTTTGCTGTTTTCACACGCTCTTTTAAAATTAAAAAAACTGCTGAAAATATGCATATTAGCGCGCTATTAACTCGTAAAACTCATTGTAATTTTCTTCCATGCTTCGTCACTTAATGATCAAACAGTTCGTGGTAACGAACTGTAGTAAGGAGCAACCCGGCTCAATAGTAAACGAAACTAAAAAACGGATTTTGATGCAAAAAGATACATCGAAAGAATCGAATTTTTAGGCTGATTCTAAATATATAAGTTTCATCAAATTTAATCTTTGTCATCAAAAGTTACGAGCCTGGGAAAATTTGCCTTATTTTGGAAAATAGGGGGAAACACCCCCTAAAAGTCATAGAATTATAACGAAGATCACACTATCGCATTCAGCGTATCAGAGAACCCTATAGAAAAAAATTTCAAGCTCCTATCTACAAAAATGTGGAATTTCGTATTTTTTGCCAGAAGACAGAACACGGGTGCGTGTTTATTTGTTTTTCTTGTTTTTGTTTTTTTTTTTCCAGGGGTCATCGTATCGACCAAGTGGTCCTAGAATCTCGCAAGAGGGCTCATTCTAACGGAAATGAAAAGTTCTATTGCCCTTTTTAAGTGACCAAAAAAATTGGAGGGCACCTAGGCCCCCTCCCACGCTCATTTTTTTCCCGAAGTCAACGGATCCAAATTTTGAGACAGCCATTTTGTTTCGCATAGTCGAAAACCATATTAACTATGTCTTTGGAATGACTCACTCCCCCACAGTCCCTGGGGGAGGGGCTGCAAGTTACAAACTTTGTCCAGTGTTTACATACAGTAATGGTTACTGGGAAGTGTACAGACGTTTTCAGGGGGATTTTTTTGGTTTGGGGTGGGGTTGAGGGGAGGGGGCTATGTAGGAGGATCTTCTCTTGGAGGAATATTTCATAGGGGAAGAGAAATTCAATGAAAAGGGCGCGGGATTGTCTAGCATTACTATAAAAAAAAAACAATGAAGAAATAAACACGAAAAAGTTTTTCGACTGAAAGTAAGGAGTAGCATTAAAACTTAAAACGAACAGAGATTATTACGCATATGAGGGGTTCTAAAAATACTTTAGCATACAGAGCGAGGTATTTAGGAGGAAATAAATACCTTGCTCTTTATCCTAAAGTATTTTTAGTAATTTCAACTATTTATTCCACTGCCTTTCTGATTCAGGGGTCATTCTTAAAGAATTGAGACAAAACTTAAGATTTACTGTAAAAGGCGAGGTATTAACGAAGGGACAAACCCCCTCATATACATAATAAAAAATATAAGAGTATAAAAGTTTGTTACGTAAGTTAATTCTTAAGTTACGTATATTTTTTACTAATAAAAACGTTCGTTAAAAATTAAAAGTTCTAGTTGCCTTTTTAAGCAATCGAAAAATTGGAGGGCAACTAGGCCTCCTTCCCCACCACTTATTTCTCAAAATCGTCTGATCAAAACTAAGAGAAAGCCGTTTAGCCAAAAGAAAAATTAATATACAAATTTCATTTTAATAACTAATGTGCAGAGAGCCAAAATCAAAAATGCATTAATTCAAAAACGTTCAGAAATTAAATAAACAAAACTAGTTTTTTAAATTGAAAGTAAGGAGCGATATTAAAACTTAAAACGAACAGAAATTACTCCGTATATGAAATGGGTTGTCCCCTCCGCAATCCCTCGCTCTTTACGCTAAAGTTTGATTCTTTGCCACAATTCTACTTTTTAAAACAATTAAAAACTTTAGCGTAAAGAGCAAGGGATTGCGGAGGGAACAACCCATTTCATATACGGAGTAATTTCTGTTCGATTTGAGTTTTAATATCGCTCCTTAATTTCAGTTTGAAAAACTAGTTTTTTTATTTAATTAAATATAAAGATCTGATACATCAACGCTAGAGGTTTCCATACATTCTCTTAAATGCTTACACAATCTTGTGGTAGTTCCCGTATCTCAAGAGTAAACCAATGAAACTTGCATTCACAGCTTGCATCACAGCCCCTTGGTGTTAAGTCTCTAGTTCTTTAGTCTATGCCTTAACTCAACCCCCATGAGAACTTATATTAAGTTCACGAACAGCACTGTTTATCTTTGGTTCTCCAAAATCAAAAGAGATCGACTTTTTAATTTTTCTTCTTCCAGAGGAGCGCTTCTTTTGTTTGGGAGGGGGTTTCAAAATTGCCCAAACAAAATTGGGAATTATGTGAGACGTTACAGGAAAATAACCACATAAATAGGAGAGAGGCTTTTCCGTGTCCCAAAATCCAGAGATTAACACAATTTTCTTATATTTTCTTGTGTTTTTGTTGTTATTTGTGACACTCTATTAAAATGAATCAGAAACATAGCTTGCCCATGGGCTAAAGAGATAGTTCATAGCTTGCCCATGGGCTAAAGAGATAGTTCCCTACTGCAATCCATATGTGGAGCCTAATCATAAATATACAATAAAAGTAATAAACTTTCGTAAAACCCAATATGTTCAAGACTTAATAATGAACATAATACTTCTCTAACATTGTTCTTAAAATGGACGAATTATGCTGTGCATATAATTTGCCTATTTTTTTTTGTTTTGTTAAACCACCCCCTCCCCAAGTTCAAAATCATGTACTATATATGCGCCTCCTGGCAATCGTCGTAAAAAAAAAAAAAAAATGATTTTGGTGAGTTCCTTGCCCGGAGACATATCCGTTTCTGGATATACACATTTTACCATTGGCATTACTAGAAAAATTCACATTCACATCTTTTGATTTTGGGCAACCAAGCCGCACAACTATTATACATAGTAACAGAATACGAAAAACTTACGAGGGGCGAAAAATGGCATTAGTGACAAAAAAAGGCTACTGCAAATCGTTGTATTTTCGTCTTTTCAGTAAAAGGAAAAGGAGGCTAAAGAAAGAAGATTTCTGCCCCTATAGGCCTGCCCTGTTAAAATGGAATAGCCCATTGAACCAGCCAAGATCTTTTAATCATAGTTTTTCAATTCATTTTTTTTATCTAATTCAGACTTAATTCAACATTTTAATCTATTTTTTTTTTAAGTTTTCTACTTTTTAATGAAGCTACTAGACGCTAGACTGTCAGTGGCGTTAATGGCATTTAAACCCTATTTTTCCATAGTAAATCGCTGATCATACAAAGCTTATAAATTTTCTATTCTCTTTGCATTATAACATGAACAAAAGGGAATCTAAACCTGAATTTACATCATTGAGCAATCACATTGGCATTCGATATTTTATTCATTATCCCATTTTAAAATTTATGGTCTAAATATGCGTGTTAAATGATGATTTATGAGCCAAAGAAAAAGTCGATTCGTAAATAATGACGATTTTAACATAACAACAACCTGTATGGAGCTTAGAAAACATCTTATTTACTTTCCATATAACATCACCATCTTCGTTCAAATTGCATTTTAAGCATTTCGAACGTCAGAACTACAGTTCAAGTATAATGAATTTAGCCATTTGTCTTCATGCGAATGAGCAATTGGCCAAGCCCTTATAATAATTATGCAATTCTTGTAGTGGTTATGTGGAACAATCTCAAGCGTAATAGGTAGGGCATAGCAACGAGTTACATTGACAGTAACTTCAACTGGAGTAGGGGGAGGGCATGTGCCCCACCTATACTTTGGAAAACATCAACTCCGGGATATTTCATTGGAAAATGTTTTTCTTGGTATTTTGTTCGAAAAACAAAACAAAAGATTTGCCCCCACCAAGGTTCGGAAAAGTACACTTTGAACCCCTTCTGAATTTTCGTTAATAACCGTCATCGACATTGGGAACAATTTCATACAATATAATTATCTAGGTTGTTACACAACGAATTCTCAAATAATGGGTCTTAGTAACAGAGTGAATATTGATGGTGACTCTTTCGACCAAGCTTTAGCGATTTTTGAATTCTGGAAAGGAAGAATCTTAATAGGGTTATACCGACAGGAAAAAAATGGTAGACTTATGCTTCATCTAAGGTCAAACCATGTAAGATATAGAAGCTGCAAAGGTTGAATTCTCAAGTCTCCGATATGCACATTATGCAACATGGAAGAAAAGGGCTTATTCTGAAGTCCCCCAGTCACGACATCTTTAAAGATGGACTACACTATTCTTTCCAGAAGAAAAATATCTTCCTAAGAATTCACTTTATTCTTTCTGGATTTGATTCCATATATGATACTTTTCGGATAAAGAATATTTACAAGAAGTTCCTTAAGGCCCGTTCACACGCGTCGTTAATCAGAAATCATTATCTAGACATAATCATTATCTACCAAAAATAATTTATACCCACTTTTATAAACAGCCTTCATTGGCCCAAATTAATGATGACTAAAATTTAATGTCTAGGTGAAGGCACGTTAGAACTGTACTTATAAGCCTATCTCTGAGTTATTACACTATTGCACGGTATGCCCAAAGACTATGGGTCTTTATAACCTATAATACAGCTTATAAGTGGAAATTACAGCTAGCGTCAACAAAAACTGTCAACGCGATCTAGCGCCTGGCGACATTTGGCCTTTTTTCAAGCTTAGCAATGACTTTTCTGTCAGGAACTGAGATCAGACACTTATTGCTGCCCTAATTTTACCGATTACACGATTTAAAATAATTATTCTTATTATTATACAGAAAAAATGTCAAACGTCACCAAACATTAGATGACTTTGATAGTTTTTTGTCAACACTAGTGCCAGTTCTCACTCTTATAAGTTAGCCCACATTCTTTGGGTATACCATTAAAACCAAGGCCTCATTTCAATCTTTCTTTAGAAAGGAGAAGGGGCAAGCTAAGATTTTTTTCAATTTGGGAAGGCATATTTTTAGCTAGAACTTGCCTTTCTTTATATGTTCTGTTTATCATCTCCCAGTCTCCCCCCCCCCTAAATTTGTCCCTTTCTTAGGAAAGAACACATAAAAAGAAAAATCGATTTATTCATCCTCATTAAATAAAAAAAGACAAGTTTTTTCAACCAATAGCATTTTTTCAACAACATTAAAACTTGAAACGAACAGGAGATGGTCCATATATAAGGGGGCTGCCCCTATCTCAACCCTCGCTCTTTACGCTAAAGTCTTTAAGGTTATTCAAAAATACTTTTGATTCAAATACACCGTCACTTGTGTTTGAGCAGTCTTTCTAAAATAATTGTGACGTAAAGATTTAGCGTAATGGACGAGGGTTGACGAGGACAACCCCAGATTACACGGCTCATTTTCTGTCCGTTTTAATTTTTAATGTTGACCCTTTATTTCAGTTGAATGAACTAGTTTTCTAATTCAATTTCTGACCATTTTACAAATCATGCCAGGAAATTCCATTTCCTGCAACCCCCGTGTAAAAATTTCCTTGGAAACTTTCCTCATCACAGAAAATTCTCCCTGTAGAGCCCAACACCATCCCGGTAGAAAATTCCTCCCCCAAAAAAGTCCGTATATTCCTCAATAATAAATACTATGTGTGAAACAAAAGGCAAATTATGTAACTTAGAGCCCTTTCCCCGGGAAACATTGGCATAATTTTTGGATATTCCTACTGTGCTGAATTAAATGGCTATCTCAAAATTTTGGCTGTATGTCTTTGGGAAAAAGAGGCATGACAGGCTGTTTACTCTCCAATCGTTTTGGTGACCTAAAAGGGGACTAGAAATTTCAATTTCCACTCAAATGAGCCTTCTCCTGATCTTTTAAAATCATTGGTTCGAAACAATCACCCTTGGGACCAAAAAAACACACGCATCCTTAACCTTTCTACTGGCACAAAAAAAAAGCGAAATTCCACATTTTTGAAGATTTCAAAAATCTTCTCTGATACGTTGGATCTAATAATATGACTTTCATTGTGATCACTTGGCTTTTTGGGTGTGTTTCCTCTCTTTTTTCAGAGAACAGGGAAATTTTTCTAAGGCTGGTAGCTTTTGATAGGTAGCATTAAACTTCAAAAAATTTTGCATATTTGGAATCCGTAAAAAAAACCTGTCAGAACGATCAATTATAATACGAATAAAAGAATCACCGATCAATATTACGATCATCCAGGTCTACTAAATTTCTGGATTCAACTGCAAAGTTTAGTTGACGCTTTTCCGAAAATAGACCTTGTCCTTAACATTGGCGACTTCAATGTTATAATTGGAATCGGTGTTGCTAAAAACAAGCATGTCATCGGTATAATAGACCATGGACGACTAAACAACAGGGGAAAACGCCTTACTGAGTTATGCAGAGATAAAAATATGGCCATTACTTATCACTCTCTTCCAACACAGAGAATGTCGAAAGTTGACATGGACCTCGTCGGATGGAAAAAAACCGTAATCTTATTGATTACACCCTTGTCAGAAGGCGGTGGAAATATTTCGTGTTAGATACTCTTGCCCTTGCAGGTCGTGATTTTGACAGCGACTATTTCCTGGTCGTATCCGCACCGAAGATATACCTGCAAATCTGAACAAGATACACACCCGTTTCAACATCCATCTCCTCAAAGAACAAGCCGCCAGGCTTATATCTCGAAAGTCGAAACTGTCTGCCCAAATATCGGATCTTCTTCCGAAAACCCCTTTAACTGTATCTATACAGGATATTGATAAAAAAAAAAAAATGGTCACCGACACCTCTAACATCATCAGCAACATCGTGATTTCAGTTTTAGGAACAAAAAGGGACGATAATAAGCTTTGGCTAACCGACGAAATTATCTTTTAATGCGCAAATACAGTTAAAAGTCACATAGACAGACATAAGCAACTGAACCAGTAGAAAAAACTATCCGTAGAATCTATTTTGCTTACATAAGACAGATACGAACAGTGTGAGTACGATTTCAAGAAAGGTGACTCACAGTTTATGTACAGGAGATTTTAATCCTAATATCCTTCCAAAACCTACCGTCCTTGACCTCTTTCCTGTTGCTGTTTCAGACCCAAGCCCACCTCCCCTCCGCCCTGAAGTTGTAGACACTATCCGAGCGCTAAAGATCAATATGACCCCTGGACCAGGCGGAATACAAGCAAAACTGCTGAAAGTCCAGTGTGACCCACTTATAGGTCTTTTCGACAGGATGGTATCCGCTACCTGGCAAGAGGAACATTTCGACACTTCTTGGAGGGAGGCCGCAATTTTTCCACAACACAAGAAGGGGTCAGAGGCAACATCTGATGATTACTGTCCTATTAGCCTTTTAAGTCAAACCGCCAAAATTCTCACCAGCATTATATCTCAACAGATCAGAGCCGTGTCTTCCTCAGTCAATACCAAACCAGTTTCCACCCTGGAAGACCGGCCATTCACCAAATTTTTACCACGCACCAGATTTTAGAGAAATCTGGAATACTGCATTGACCGATACCAGTTCGTAATTGTATTTTAAAAGGCATTTGACCTTATTTAGAGAAGTTCCTTGGCATATCCTTCTCCATTACGGAATTTCATGAAACCTAGTCGACTTACCAAAGAAATAAACTCTAAATTCAGGAACCGTGTTATGACTAGCAAAGGTCTCACTGACAGATTCCAAACGTCCGAAGGAGTCTTCATGGGTGCCTCTTGTCCTCCGAACTTCCTTACAGCGGTTTTATCCCTGGTGGAAACAACTTGTAGCGCACAGACAGAGGGTTTCCTGACAGACAAGTTAGCTTTGGCTGACGAGATCAACGAAATGGCTGAAACACCTGGGGGCCTACGAGTCGTTCCTAATGAAGTCCTTGAAGTGACAAGCTCTTTTGGAATGATTATAAATGCATCGAAAACACAGGCTATATGCTGCTCACAAAAGCCATAGAATAAAATTAGGCAAGACCTGAAGCTTAAACGAGAGAACATTCAGTGGCTTAAAGAGTTCCCCTACCTTGGCAGCATAATCATCAATGAATAAAGGATAGCTCACCCTGACAAGTTTCAGTTTCAAAACCCTTATGCCCATATGGCAAAGCCAGGATTTGTCTCTACGACTTAAGACACGACTTTTAGATACTTTGATTATCCTCGTCACAACATAATCATCCAATCAACAATCCTCAGAAAGATCCAACACCAGCAACTTCGGTGGCTCGGTCACGTAAAACGGATGTGTAAGTTCCGTCTTCCTAAAATCATCTTTGAAGGCCAAATTCACGATTCTCCTCACCGTGGTCGTCCTTCAAAGAGGTAAAAGGATAACTTTGCACCTCATCACCTTTCCAACCTTCTTTGTTTAGCAGAAGACCAAAAGGCATACAGAAGGAATATCCACGCCATTACAAAGAAAGAGGCCCCAAAACGTCCTTCAAGAACGGACAGGACTTGTGTTAATTCAAATGCCTTTTTCAATTAGCTAAACATGATATTAAAATGAAATGCAATGTTTTTACAAGACTGCATGTTTACAAACATCTTTACAAGAATCGCCTACCTGAGTCAGGTCAAGAATGTCACTCATTTGGAATTTTCAAAAGGACCTTAAGACATTTTCTAATGTTTCGATGTTTATATTTTTTTGGATGGGGGAGGGGGACAGGTGGCCCTAGCCTGGGTTAGGAATGTTCGCTGTGAGGGGTGTTGAGTTTTGTTTAATATTTCTTGTGGCTTGGTTTCAAATATGTATTTGGAATTAATTTATTGTTTAGTCCTATGCATATTTTTTTTTGGGGGGGGGTCTTAAAGTCCCTTAATATTTGGGTCTTTCTTCGTTTTTTCATAAATAGTTTCATTTTCTCGTGTTTTAGTGCCTTGAATACTTTTTCTTTCCTTTATTTACTCTGCTTTTCTAAAGTTTTTAAGTTTTCATGTATGTAGTGTATTCTCTTCTTTTCTTTTCTTTTTTTCTGTTACCCTCCACAAGTGTCAATAATGTATATGACGTGGGTTAAAAATACATTATCATTATTATATGTGACAAAATCTGGTAAGAATACGAGAAATCAAGTTTAATCTGGTTTTAAACATTTTAAAAATAAGAACAAGAAAAGAAAATAAATAAACACAAAGGAAAAGAAAAGCATCATTAAAAAAAATAAAATATAAGTCCAGAAAAACAAAGATTAAGAGGAAGCTAATTCGACATAGCTAGAAAGCGAGAAATAATAAAACAAAAGAGAAATAGATTAAATTTACTGAAGTATCCTGTATAGACCAGCCTCCTCCCCTAATAAAAGATTACTATACCACATTGGAGTACCAATTGTCATGCCTAATTGCCATTGAAGTGCTTAAAACATTTTGTCAAAATCTTTTCCCAAGATCTTAACCAAACTTCAATGAAATTGGAGTCCCTATTCAGTGACATTTGCCTGTAGCTTCCAATAAAAAATAACGCGCACTGTTTCCAGAGTTACTAAACGGGAAAATGACGCTATACTTTGGTGATTGTCTGGTTGATTTAGCAATTTTTTCAATAGTTTAGTGATATATGTGCAAATTAAGTGATTTGTTTGTTTAGGCTATAAAAAAAATCTTTAAGTGGAAACCCTGACTGTTTCAAGGATTTTTATGGTTTAATTACCGTGCAGTTTATACTTATTCTTATTAGACATTACATGATCACAATCAAGATTTACTATTTTTTTAGGATATTTTTTTTAATAAAAAATATCAAAAACTGATTGACTATAAAAACTCGAGAATTTTTTTTTTTTTTAATCGAAATTTTCAGTGGAAGTAATTTAAGAGGTCGCAAATCGTACCCAGGGAAAGAAGGTAAACACCTAGAACTGTACGATTCAAACGGGGATAGCACAGATTTCGATTCAAGAGGAATAGGGATGAAATCAGTACCCTTCAGGACAGTCTTATATAAAACCCTTAATATCACGTAATTATAAATATCCCCCCACAGTTGTTTATTCAAGATTATTAAAACTATTAAAAACACGGCTAAAACCAATTATTTCTTCTTCTCGTGAAAAGCTAGCCTTTCATTTACGAGACGAGAACACCAACAGCCGTATTATATAGCATACACAAAAGAAGACGAAGGAGAACTTACCTTCCAGACTTTGAAGCTAATGGGATCGACAACTGTCGGCTGTAGTATTTCTTTTCCTGGGAAAACCCCCCAAGTTACAGCAATGGGACGGTGCTTGTGGCTATTCGTATAGTCATGTTTCCCCTAAAAAACAAGAACAAGTTCAAATAAATATATTTCTTTGCAATCAGAAATGACTTTGTAGTTAAAATACTTAAGTCAAAACTTTCACTGTCTCTGATGGGCAGCGTTTCATCTTCCCACTCTGGAATGAGAGTCGTCTGGAGGGCTCTTCTGTCACGTTCATACGTCCTACGGAGCCTCTCTCCACGGTCTCTCCATCTGATTCTAAGAGTTTGGCGAAGACAGTTATTCTTGAAGGTGGTAAGACGTTCTGCTATTCCTGAGTTTCAACTTCAGCGAGTATATGGTGGATTTCCAGACTGGTAGAAGTATCTGAAATGATGCGTTGGCCAAGGCTATCATGGTGCGCAATTCTTTTTCAGAGTCACCACTGGAAGTGACTGTACTCCCCAAGTATTTGAAGTCTGTCACCTGTTCGATGTACTCTCCTCCTAGTTGGATTCCCATGGGTGAACTACGGATTGACATTGCTTTTGTCTTTGAGGCGTTGATGGGTACTCTGAATTGTTCAGGTTTCTCTCCGAGTTTGTTCAGGAATTCCCGAAACTTCTGGTTGTCGGCTTCTATGAGCCCAACATCGTCGGCGAGGTCAACGTCCTGAAGAAGTTTTCCTGCAATCCAGATTCCATGCCCAGTTATATGTCTAAAGATGTAGTCTACACCTAGGACGAAGAGGAGAGGTGACAGGACACAGCCTTGCTTGACGCCACACATTACCTCGAAGCAACAAAAATAAAATAGGTACGAAAAAAAGAGAAGAAAAATCAATCACAGTTTATGATGTCCAGGTTTTTTTTTAATTCGACACAAAACCTAATGAATGAAAGAACATATTGCCAAATTTATACAGCTTACGAACGAGTATTTATTATGCAACCAACCGAAGACACTGGTTAATAACATTCTTTTTACCAGCCGGGAGCGACGTTGTAGCTAGATTACTTATTTTAAAAATTTGTACTATCTCTGGCGGTGGACGCGTTTAAACTCCCAGAAAGTATCCCCTCCCGGAAATTATCCCCCTCGCGGAGTATATATATAAAAATAGAAAATGATGGAATTTAATAGAAAAAAAACAACAAAAAGATGAAAAACAAAATTCCATGGATAGACTTATCATAGGCGGCGCAATAGTGCTACCTAAGTAAAGAACGGTGTTGGCACTATGCATTATTTATTTTTGCTCTTGGTCTAAAATCAAAAATTCGGGCACACCTTTTAGCCTAGAAGAAGTTGTTGTAAAAACTTCAAAAAGGGGTCATTCGATTTTGAAAATGCATGAAAAAAATCTATTTACTATAAGTAAAAATCCATTTCACTGATATTCATCAAATTCATTAACTGTTTTTTTTATACCCAAAAGTCACGTATTTTTAAATATTTACTATACACACTTTTTTTTTTTACAAGAGATACTTGTCTAAGACCTTTTTCTTGGAAAAAAATAACGAATAGTTGAGACTCTCGACTAGCAGTGGCGCCAAATCATGAAAATTCAAGAAGGGGGGGATTTATTTTTCCAAAATCTCGGGGGGAAAATCATCATTTTTCTTGGTATCTCAATGAAAACATCCCCCAAAACAGTATTGTCCAAAACTAGAGGGGAATCTAGGAGGGGACAGCCCCCTCCAATCGACACCACCATTTACTAGGGATTCAACCAACAATTCATCAATGGTGCCATTACCTACCATACTGAAAATAATACAGTAAATTAGGAAAGCTAAACTGCTCCAACTGATTCCAAATTTTACTATTGGTTGAAATGCAGTCATCCTATTTAAGCGGAAAGATCCCATTAATTACAGCAGAGAGTCTGTCAAACATTATTCAGGTCGACTCGACGGATTGAGTTAAGTGTGGCGGAGACAAGGGGACCATCGTGAACCTGACGCTATCTGAGAAATGAATTCCTTCTTTAGAATCCATATCTTCCTATTCAGCTGTAGATTATATTTAACTATGGTTCACGGATGAAATTTTATGAAACGCTCAGGGAGATGAGAAAGATGCAAGCTGTGGTCAAGAGCACTTCTGATTCTCTGCAAGATAGCTCTGCTCAATTCTTTTCTGCTATTTACTGGAAAATCACAAAAGGGTTACAGCCCCATTATATTCTATATCATTTTATGAAACGCTCAGAAAGATGAGAATGGTGCCTGCTTACAGTCAGAAACCTACACGATTCTCTCCAAAGCAACTCTAGTCAAACCTTTTTGTTATTCCCTGAAAAATAGAAAAAGGGCTATAGCCCTTTTATACTCCGTTACATTTTATGAAACGCTAAGGGAGATGAGAAAGGTGCGTGTCATGATCAGGAAACTTCCCAATTCTTCTTCTTTTTTTTCCTAGGAAAACAAGTAAGAATTTTAGCCCCTTTACGTTCCTTAAAATACTGCTTGCTGTGGCCACATATGGCTTATAAGAGTGAAAAAATAGTTGTTCCTAAATACCTGACGAATTTTACTTTTTTAGATGTAATCTATATTAATACAAAGCCTAGATCAGAGGGTATAGAAATCGAACATGAGAGGAATCTTTTACCGCTTAAAATGAATTAAGTAGCGATTATGAAAGAAGGAATACCTCTTGTTTTTAAATAACCCTTTACTGATTATAAAATAACTAGGGCCAGGGTAATGCACACAACACACACTGTTAAAAAAAAAATGGATATAAATATGGTTATTATACCTTTTTGACAAAAGCAGCTCTTTTTATTTCCGGTCCAATGCTGATTGAAAGTGAAAAAAAAGTGCATTTAGGTCTGAAATTAGTTTTAACATTTTTCTCCCATGTAAATGATGCACTGTCCATTGGTAAATCCCATATTTTAGCTTATACAGCTCAACAAAATAGCGTGGGGGATTTTAATAAGTTAGATATTTTGAAGATTACAAAGTGCAAGTAATGCTAGGACTAGTTTGTACGTTTGATTTAGGACCACACCTACCCCCTCCCTCCTTCTTCGTCTTGGTAGTTCAAGTATTTCCTCTGATCAAGGTAAATAAAAGTAAACAACGATTCAGACTAAAAACGGAAAAAAAAGAAACACGGAGATCATTTGAAGACCGATAGGTGAGGGCTATGATCATAGGTGAGGGCTAATGAGTATATAATCTATGCTTAACTCAACCTATAAACAGCACGTTATAATAGCCTTTACTCTTGCATTTACCAATACTGGTTGGACCAACACTTATGTTTTTTGGAATATATGTTTACGTGGAATATATGTGTATTGTGGAATATGTTATAAATTTTTGAATATATATTTGTGATCAAAAGTTTTAGTTTTCGAGGGTAATAGCTACGTATGTTGAAAAAATGAAGATATTAGAATATTTTATGATTGCAAATGGTAAAGAATGTGATTAAAGGCTCTTTTCCTATTTCAAAAGTTTTAGTTTTCGGGGCAAGCAATCTCACTTTTAGATTAGAAATAACACATTCGTAGACGATACTTTGAGATTTAGCTTTAGTTTTTATCAAAAGCTTCTAGGTATTTTTTTTAGGTTTAGAACGTGTTTTAAAGAAAAATTTTTCACTTTTAAAAGCTCCCTTTTATTTTATTTTTTCCTTTTTTAATTTCCGTCAGAGAAAGCAACAAAAGGTTTGAGGCTGAAAGTTAGGACCACGTTTGGGCCTGAAAAGATCAAAGGCGTGATCTTTTGATCTTTTCTTATTTCACAGAAAGTCAAAGATTCTAGCAAAATGACTCTAGCCTACTCAAACACATGTTTTTCTTAAATAATTTATAAGCATAACTTTATAACTTACAACTATGTTTTTCTTAACTTACAAGCATATTCTGTAGAGATTTTGATCCAGTAAACAAGTCTTGAGATGTGAAATTTTCTAGATCCCACAAAAAAGAAAGAAATAATAAATATATAAAGAAAACAAAAAAAAAACAGAAAGTAATAAGATCATACAAAAAGAAAGAAAAGAAATTAAGAAATAACTTACTGAGCTATTGATAATATGATAGTTGACCCTTGGAAAAGAGGGCAAAACCTCCTTCAAAGCATCTATATTTTCTTTTGCTGTGAAAAACTCCAAATAAGCTTTCTGATAGACATAGCCTCCTGGGTTCCCCCATCCTACAATTGGATCCTCGCTCTTGGCCCCATTAACATTTGGTTGGGAATTGATTGTCAAAACCCCTCTTTTGTTCATTTCAACTAGTTTCACATTCAGTAAACTCGTTTCTGGACTTAAATCCTCATCGTTCCATGGTATCCTTTTGACTTTTTGACCTTGGGAGTTGACTTGCCCGGAAAGATAGTTGACGAAGACCTGCCAGACATCTTCTTCTGTTTCTAGGGTATGTCCCCACATTTTAAGAAGCTCATCTTTCGAGCTTTTGCTCTGAAATTAGATGAAATGAAATAAATTAGGAATAAAATAAAAATAAAGGAATTAAATAAAATGATAAGAATAAATAAGAAAGCAAATAAAATGAGAAACAATAGGAATTACAAAAACTTTGTGCAAGAATTGTACCCGTAGTGCAAATAAAATGGTTTTTTTTAAAATAAATAGTTCTTCGAATTGATTCGTTTCCTCCCTTTTCGTGGTAAAGCACCAAGGACATCAAAATAATACTTTTATTCCCCTGGATCCGTTTAGGTCCATTCACACCTCAAAACTACAAAAATGAGGGTTTTGGTTTGTTTTATTCAAAATTATGAAGTTTTTAGGGCAATGCCACATTTTCACCAGCGTTGCCACGTTGAATTGTGAAAACAAATGAGCAAAACTAATATTTTAAGTTTACTTTTGAATTACAAAAACGACAATACCTTCAAAAAGCTGCAAAAAGGCATCCACTACTAACAGAACTGGTTATGGAGGTTTTTTTCATTAATAATTGAATTTCCAATTTCTAATAATTTTTTAAAGATATATAGTTTTTAAATTTCCATTTAACCAATCTAAACAAACAGACTTCATTTTCACAATTCTTTACAATTTAATCAGCCCTTAATAGATCAACATTTCCTGAAAAAAAAATATTGTATTTTTGAAAATATTGTAATTTTGAGAACAACAAAAATTTTCAATTTTAAAAAGACGTTTGAGAGGACTACAACAAACTTGGCACACATAGACTCATGCTCGAAGTAACTACTTATGCCAATGTTGCAAGAGGTTCATTGTTCCCAAGAAGCAATGACAGGAAGACCCACTCCGGGAAGGGGTGGATTTACAGCTATTGTATTAATTTAAATAACATTTTAAAAAAATCACTGGTTTACCGAACGGGCCTGAACTATAATCAACTTCGTTAGTACATTCAATTTATGACAAGAACAATAGCCATGACTGTCATAAATGAAAATTAAGTGGAGCACTAAAAAAATAATTATGGAGGAGGAATAACCAGGGGTCCCAACAGAAAACTTTAAAAATTCCTTAAAAAACGATGTTTTTAAGGCATTACTTTAAGTTTAATTTAGCTCTTTGAATACAGGTTTTGAGCAGGGACTAAGGAATAAATGATAAAAACGAGCAGATTAAATAAACAAAATGTATTTTTTTTTCTTGAGGGGGAGGCGGATACAGCCCCTTTAGCCCCCTCCCCCGTGGGAACTCGTCTGGAAGCTAATGCATTCAAGTGGCGCACAAAGTTAGATTTTTTTTTAACTTTTGTGTAGTAAGCTGTAAAAATAGCTAGAGAAGTGTAGGTAAACAGAACTTCTTAAGTTGTAGACAAATCTAAATCTTTGTTTGAAGCATATTTTCTTCTTTTCTTTCTTCATAAAACTTACAGAGATCTTTCAATTTATTTCTTGTCAGAGAAGTGTTCAATGTCTCTGAAAGCATTATGTATCTACAATTAAGGAAAATTTAACATATATGAAGGAAAACCTGGAAATTTTAACTACAATGGTTAAGAGCAAAAATATACGAAGACTGAACGAAATAGTGGGTAGAAAATAGAAAGCAAGGGTGGATTATAAAATTGGAGTAAATTGAAATTATAAAAGAAAACAACCACTTCTAGGAGATAAAACTAATGAAACAATGATGGGATAAATTTTTGGAAACTCAATAGATTAGATTAGATTAACTGAAAGATTAAAGAATAGCTTCTTAAACATAAAGATAAACCTGTGGTTCCCAACCGATTTGGGGCCATGCCTCACCTAGGCATTTCTAAAATCCTGATACCCCCTCATAATATTCAAATTTTGTCATTCAAAAATTTTACGTGTATTCAACCGAAAGAAGCTTGAAAGGCCATGGTCTTTTTTCGAGGCGTCCTCTAGGCATATTTGATACTGATGAAAAATATTGTAGGAATACAATCAAAATTGTATGGATTACATGCATACAATTTTATGCAATGTATAGCGTCATAGCAATGCTATCATATCTTTTTTTCTTTTTGAATGCATTTGAATGTGATGTCAATAACATCATTTTTTTTTTCAAAATTGAGGCTCTAAAATATGGTCAGCCGAGGGGTGAACGTCTTCTCAATACCAACAAAATATTTATGTGGTCCACCGGTAGGGCTTGTTCCCACGTTGGGAATTACGGAGATAAACAGATGATGATTCGCCTTCCACGTGAGGTATTGAGAGAAGGTAGCTGACTTCAAACCACAGTTTTGTTATAGCGAAACAATGAGTTTACTTGTAAAAAACGATTTGATTCTAAAACTTTTCGTTCGTTTTATTGGCTTAAAATTTCACACGAAAGAACCATTCAGGTTTTGACAATAGGCAGTATTATTTACCTCTCTTGAAACTGTGTTTCCCCGCCAGTTTAGATTTTTTACTCAGCATTAGTATTTGGCCATTTTTTGGAACCAATAGCGGGGCTCTGTTAACAAGGTCTAATATTTAAGGCGTTTTTAGAAAAACTGCATTTTCTTTTGCACTTAATTCAAGCTTAGTGGACAAATTACGTCAATCAATCTTTAGAATTAAAATTTAAAACCAAATATCAAATTTAAGTAATTTTAACGCATAAAATTACGTTAACGCATAAATAAAGTGCTCTTGTATTTGAACATGTGCGTTCAAATACAAGAGCATTAGGACCAATGCTAACAGAAAGCCTTTCGAACTAGCTGGGAAGAAACCGGTATTTCCTTACATATTGCATGAAATTGAGTACAAAAAAGACTTTATGAAATGCAACAAAAATTTTTTAACATGTATTTTTTTTAGTTTTGTAAGTCAGACATTTTCTTTTGTTTGGGGGGGGGGGCAAATTGGGTACCCCCTAGAAATGACCCTGCTCGGGGCCATGTATCTTACAGATTTTATGAAAACAAATTCTTCTCTCCAAACTTTTCTAGGCTGGAACCTTTTCACTAACAGAAAAAAAGCTGTAAGAAGAAGGTAAGATTCGTTACAAAAACAGTCAAAAAATATTTTACCTTAGCTGAAAGGCTCGAAAAATAAACTTATATAAACTTTGGGTTTCAAAACCAAAGTTTATTCTTCTTCCTATTCTTTCTTCTTGTTTTTATGTAAACTTTAGTAGGACAATCTATGTACTTATCAACTTACCTTCAAATAAAATAAATAGTAGTCCTTTAGATCACCAAAAGCAGGTGAGTATGACAAACCCCATCTACCATTGGGGAATTCGTCCCACATCATTGTTCGGTATATATAGGATTTAGGCCTTGAAGACCAGAATATGGGCCGTACGCTTTCGTTAGATCGTTTAGCATTTGCAGCAAGCCTCCAGGGGAGAGGGCGTCTTGGTTCACATACCCATAGACCAAGTCGTTTGAGAATTTCAGTTGTTGCCACTTCTCTGAAAATTTGCAGCTTAGTTTATATAATTGGAGAGTCCGTAGCAGCCAATCATTATCATGGTTGCAGCGGTAGCTACAACCTATTAAGGAATGATGAAAAAGAATGACGTTGAGTGATGCAACAGGTAATGATTTCTACGGTACCTTTGCAATTGGTGAATCAGTCAGTTGGTTTTTAGATGCTTTATAGAAGACTGTACGTCCATTTTCTTTTTTTTTACCAGAAGTCTAAAGGAAAGCGAGTATATCTCCTTATGGAGAATACATAAAATCAATAGGTTTCATTAAAAGGTGAGAATTTTATATGTAGTTTGGAAAAATAACCTGTTTTGTCTCAAAACAATAAACAAATAACCTGGTAAAATTTCAATCTTTGAAGTTTTTTTGGCAGGGGGGCAGAGAATTTAGAACTTTCTAAGTCCTCATAAAAGAGCACGCACTATGGTTTTCTTTCTATTCAAAGTCAGTTTTCTAACAGGTTCTTTGACTAGATGTTTACACAAATTTTTACCACAGACAAATCTGGAAAAATTATATCTGTCATAATATCCTCTACTTCAACAATTTCACATCAATTACATATACACAATTTTAAGAAATTAGTGTAAGACTCTTTTTTAATTGACTATTATATAAATATAAACCATTTCAATTTACAAACTTATAATCTCTTTTCCCTGTGAGATCCCATAGCACTAAGTTAAATTACACAAATTTCCAGACTTAGTATAATTGGTAAATGCCCAAAACACTCAGAAATCATTAATAAAAAAAAACACATTATACTATAAAACAGGTAGAATTTACACCTGGTTTTTCGATTCTCGCAAGAGAGCATACAATTTTGTTTATGCCTAAAGGCAAGCGAGTACATCTCATTACAGAAATTACATACAGGCAGTATCACGTATTTTATGCATCATATTGCAGATATACATAGGCGTTGACAGAAGTTGTTTTCAAAGGAGCTACAGTTAATTTCAGGGACTCCTGTTTAAAATCTACATTAGGCTACGATAATCTATGTGGCAATCTACAGTCTTCCGTATTTCAAAAAGGGTGTTAATCCCAAAATTGCCCTTCTTGCTAAGCTAACAAACTATTGTCTTAAAAAATGGCTCACGTTTCAAACCAGCGCTACTAACTCGGTACAATTTTACCGTCTTTGGTACAATTGAGAGGTCCTGGTACAACAGGATACATTTACATTTCATAGTACAACCCAACATTTTAGTACATTTCGGTATCATACATTTGGACTATATTAGCCGGTCGAGTCTATTTAAATAGCAACCTTGTTGGCCTTTTCATATTGTTGTTCTTATCAAAATAACTTTTTCCGAATTTTAGGAACTTCCTAAGTCGCCTCCTCGGGATTTAAGCAAGAACAAGGTTTTTCGTCAAGGTGACATAAAAAAAAAAATCCTCTTCGAGCTTTCAACTAATCATCGCACGAGAAACAACCCTTCTGAGGTTTCTGAGGATAATAGTATTAGTAAAATGAAAGCTGCTTACCTTTCAGATTATTCTAGTATTTTGTCTACGTAGAATGCTGTAACTATGCTACCCTACGAAGTTTATTCTGAGCAGAACTTGGTCAGAAAACTGGCAAATTTATCTTACTTTGGCACACTGCTTCTAACCCAAATTCAAGATAAGACGAAGAAATACCCGATTCAGGCTCATCAATCCCTAAAATATCTATTGTATTCGACTTTTTAAGAGGTTGTAGAGTAAAAAACAGCGCATGACCCAATAGTTTCGGCCCGTTGCCCAATAGGATTTTAAGCTAGTAGTACCTATTCAAAGTATAGAAATGAACGCCTGGGGCAAAACCCTTGTCAAATATTTCCTTCATCATATCGACTGCTTGTTGAACACCATAATTGCGAATAGCTTCATCGTTGTCTTTAAGTGGGTGAACAGCGTTCATGATTTCTTCAGGCACTTCGAGCTTCGAAAGTTTTACGATGTGGCGAAGTGAGTCATAGCTCTGAAAAGAAAAAAATAAACCGCATAATATAAAGAGAAATGAAAATGATATTTGTACAAAGAAATAAAGGAACAGTTATTGGAAGATAATAAAGTCCACATAGGATAAAGTCCACATAGGATAAAGTTCACATAGGATAAACTTCAGTAAGAAATGAAGTCATTAGACGCATTGCACCTTAGGAAAGAGAAAGATGACTGCACTGCGATGACTACTTAGTGCTTTCTAGCAGACACCCCTCTCTTACCTCAACATTATTAGATTATTAGGGCAGAAAAAGACAGGTAAATTTCTAATAGCATGGAATGTCAAACTTTACAGTTATAAAAAATTTACTAAAGTATTAAATTTACAGAAATAATTAAGTCAGTCGTTTATATGCGAACCGACGAAGTACACATTTAGCACAGGCTATTCGTACAGGTTTTTACAACACAATAGTTTTCCCTAGAAAGCATAGCATGTTATGTTTCAAAAAACGAACAAAAAGAGTAAAAATAGGACAAAGAAAGGGTGGTACAACGTAATGGAAAGGAGTTTTATATAAACAATTTTTCGCAAGATAAAAAAAAAATTCAGGATTTGAAAATAAACTCCAGCCACACTAATTCCACAGTAGAAGATGGAGGCACTGCATTTTGCATTTGCTAAAAATAATATAATTGATTTCCATCAATAAAAAAGTAAAAAATATTCGTACATTTGAAGTTTTTTCTCTTAGAAACTAAGTAGAAACTAGAAATTTCCATTTGTTAAACATTATTAGCAATGCATGCCATTGACTAGGAGCCTCATTAAAAAAAAAAAAAAAAAAAAAAAAAAAAAAAAAAAAAAAAAAAAAAAAACTCATGATATTTCTCAATATTTGCAGAATAATAAAAACTAGTGTTTTAATGAAAGCTGATCTGACTTAAGTTTTTCAGCGAATTTACTAAAAAGTTGTAGATACCATGACAAGTCAAAGACTATTGATAGCCTCGTAAACAACACTTTGATTCTCAGTGGGAAGACGCTTCTACTCCTAAGAGAATATTCTGCCTTTTTGTGTCGGTTTTGTGTTTTCGGTAAAGCATTAGTTTATTTAAAATTCTCTAAGCACAGACTAGACCCCACTGGATTAAACTTTATTAAAAATAATCCAGTGCAATATACTCGTATATTTTCCATCTTACATCTTTTGCAGGAATAAGGTGCTATTGTAAAGATCCTAAGATGCTATTTTAAATTAATGTTAATTAATTTTTCAGAAAAAACATCTTGTATATTAATTTGTATTTATTATTAATAATTATATACAGAAATACATACATTATAAGTTAAAATTGCCAAAAATATATTTTAGGCAAATAGTGATCAATTTTTCCGGGAAGGGGGCAATTGCCCCTCCTTGAGTTTGAAATATCCCTTTTCGAAAAACAATTTAAAAAAATGCTACTCCTTATAGATTTTGAAACATAACTTTTTTGTATCTTCAATTAAAAAAAACAAAACAAAAAAAACTCCCTCTTAAATTTCCGCGAATTGGCAACGCTGGCCTTGCGTCAGTTTCGTATGTTTAGCAAAGTGCTAGTTTTTCAGATTTCTAAAAATGTAAAAGCCTACGATAAACCTCATTAAAAAGAAAATAAGGGAGCAAAAAATTAACATTTACCTGTATTGGCATAATACCAGGAATAATTGGGACTTCAATTCCAATAGCTCTGCAGTCATTAACAAACTTGATAAAGGTCTCAGCCCGGAAGAAAAGTTGAGTTATAATGAAATCCGCACCAGCATCAACCTGAAAAATAGATCTTAAACATTAACACACAATCTAATTTCTTTCCATAATAGTTATTATCATCTATTTTCTTAATCCTACCATTTGATTTTTTTTTATTCATTTTTTTATTAATCGAGTTGGTAAAACCACTGCATTTACTGACTGAGAACGAAATTTCAGTTCCAGGGTTCAGTTCCAGGCGAAATGTTGGTAATTTTCTGGAATTCATATATGGGATCCTTTTCATTTACCTTACTTTCTCTTTAGCTGCTTAATTTTACACGTGGCGAGAATGTTACAGGGAAACTTTCTGCGACGAAAGCACTGTCTGGTGGATTTTCCATGGGTGCAGGGATCTTCCGCGGGAGGAAATATCCGCGGGGGAATTTTCATGGGAGTAACTCTCCAAGGGGAAGGAGATATCCGGCATGATTAGAAAAACGATCAGAAATTATATTTAAAGAACTTATTTTCAATTGAAAGTGAGGAGTAACATTAAAACTTAAAATACAGAAATTATTCCGTATATGAGGAGGGCTACCCCCTCTTAAATACCTAGCTTGTAACACTAAAAATGTTACTGCTTCAAAATAGCTTCTTATTCTAACCTTGCAAAAATGCTTCTAATAAGATGAGAAACAAATAAAACGAGAACAAAATGAATTACAAATACTTTATAAAAGAATTTTAGTCATACTCGAAGCAACATAGTTCTTTATAATTATTTTTCTCGCGTAGCTGCACCAAGACCAGTAGCTCTAGAGAAAACTACAGCTGCTCAGACGGAGATTTCGTGGCAAAAAATTTTTTTCCACTAGGTGGGTGTAAATACAGACTCAAATGGCTAAAGTCTGGTTGTGAGTCCATGGACCTGAGCTGATGATTCCCCGTCACTAGATGTTTTGGTAATTGATAAAACGGTCAATATACGGTCGTATACATTCTGTTTCACCGATGTTTTGGTAATTGATAAAACGGTCAATATACGGTCGTATACACTCTATTTCATCGATCTATGCTAGTATGCCCATCTTGTATTAGATAATTTCTCCAGCTACAGAACAGTTATGCCAGTGGCTTTCTGAGCGTTAACAAACAGTTGGTAGCGCGGATTGTTGTTCACGATAAAACGGTACAGTTCTTGAAGAATGGAGGAGAAAGATGCCATTCATCTCAAGTTATGAATGCAATCATCCCACACAAGGTTGAAAGTATGAGCATGTCAGTGAATGTAAATTGCATGCAGTACAATTCCTTTAACACCGGCTTGCACACCTGAAAAGTGACCGCTCATGACACTGGCTTGGTATTTTCATAGAAAAGTTGAAAAAACAACAAATTTACCCACCCCCTTCTAGACGTTGAAAAGTAAATTTCCCCCCTCCCGCTATCTTAAATTTCCTTGAAATGACACCTAGGTCTGAGTTTTTCTTTCAATGCTCAGGTTTTACTAGTATAGCTCTTATTTGTTTTGTTTTTTCATGCCTTTTTTTCACCTTTTTTATAAGCTGGTTCAAGCTAAGTCCTCCCCTCCCCCCGTCGATAAAGCCTTTTGGTTTTGAAGTCAAGATATTTTGTCTTTGATTGTTGATACAATTTTTTCTACAATTTTTACAATTTTTGAACAGCATACAATTTTTTATAAAATATATGATTTTTATTTTTCTTATTTTTCTTGAAATAATAAAAAGAATAACTGGTCTGAAATTCACCCTTTGATTTTCTCAAAATTCCAGAAACAATTCCAGAAACAAAATTTATGAAATAACCATTTTGAATGAATTCAAATTCCAAATTTATAATTTTGACTGGAAACAAAGCTGAAAAAGCATAAGGAACTTGCGAAATCCCATGCGACAAGGTGCCTATTAACAATAATACGTCTGTGGCTACTAGGAACGCAAAAAGTCCATCGTTGTACCAAATGGTGTTTTATTTAAAAAGTCCGGACACAGAGAAGACCTGAATCACACACGACTCAGGAAAGATTCAATAAGAGACTCCAAGAAATTTATTGTACATAATACGTATATATAGAGGGGATCTCTGCTCCAGAATCAGGTAACCAACATATACATTTTATCACGGATCCTGGGTTGATTACTTTATTGTAATGAAGGTCGGTCATTGTGGCTGTAAAAAGGCAATATAAACGTATCGTGATATTTGAAATAGGAATAATAAATAGATATGTTTAAAATCAAGCTCACAATACATTATTGTGAAGTACAGCTCTATTAAAAATGGATTTGTTTTAATTGAAAACAGCTTTTTGCACAAAATTCTTTTCACCATATTCAATTCATTATCAATAGAACTTGTGACTACTGATTTGGAACTTCTCCTAAATTCAGGGGGGCTATAGCCCCATCCAGATCCCCCCCTCTCCTAAATGACGCCACTGCATTCAGCAATACTTTTAATAGAATATTTAGTTAGTGAATGCTGTTCATTCAGCCTTACTTTTAACTGAACATTTATTTAATAAATGTTGTTCATTCAGCCATACTTCTAATGGAACATTTAGCTAATAAATGCTGTTCATTCAGCCACGCTTTGAATGGAATATTTACTTAATAAAACCTATTCGTTCAGGCGTATATTTAATGGAATGTTTAGTTATTAAATACTGTTTAATCAGCCATATTTCTTATTGAATGTTTCTTTAATAAATTTCTATAATTTTAACAAAAAAAAAAAAAAAAAAAAAACAGAGACATATTCTCTTCTTTTGTCGAAGGGAAATTTCCAGTATATTCTTGAAAGAAAACCGCAGAAAGCCGCCAAACTTTATTCTATTGAAAGCATATATCAAAAGAACTTAAATTTCGAAAACAGTTGACTAATGCTGCAAGAAAATACAAGATATCTTTGACACTCGGGTACATTTGAAGATTTTTGCTATTTTATGATTTTTTTTAAGTTGATGTTGATTAGATTAGTTCAGTATTTAATTATACTATTTTATTATGTTTTAATAAGATTAGTTGATTTAATTAGATCTCATTAAGTTAATTACACTATTATTTAATTAAACTACCCCCCCCCCCCTTTTAGACTTAAAGCACCAACTACAATTAGGAAATGAAAAAAAAAAACATTTTCCCGAAAAAGCTAGATAAAATATATTAGAGGAGAAGAAATTATGTCTGTGAGGAATTAGAAAGGTAGAAAGCTATGGAAACCCGAGTAAGAGGTAAGATGGATAGGCTAAAAATATAAAAAAAATCGGCTATTGTGTTTCAGCAGTTGTTCTTAAAGAATTTTGACAAAGTCAAACTTTAGCGTAAAAATTTTAGATTTGAGGAAGGGACGGCCCTTTTCATGCACAGATCGATCTGTATTTTTTTTAAGTTTTAATGTTGTTCCTTACTTTCAATTAGAAATTACTTCTTTTTTTTATCTAATTTCTGACCGTTTTTCAAATCATGACGGAAATCCACTCCCCCCACGGACAGCTTCTAAATATTCCATTAATAGTATTGCTGAACGAAGACCATTTATTAGCTAAATATTCCATTAAAAAAAATGGTTGAATCAACAGCATCTACGTAACTAAATATTCCATTAAAAGTGTGGCTGAATGAACTGCATTCATTAAATACATATTCCGTTAAAAGTGTGACTGAACGAACAGCCTTTACTAAATAAATATTGTATTAAAAGTGTGACTGACTGAACTGCATTTACTAACTAAACATTAAAAGTATTGCTGAGTGAACAGCATTTACTTCACTAAATATTCCATTAAAAATGTGGCTGAATGAACTGCAATATTAGCTAAATATTCCATTAAAAATATGGCTGAATGAACAGCATTTATTTAACTAAATATTCATTAAAAGTGTGGCTGAACGAACATCATTTACTAGCCAAACATTAAAAGTATTGCTGAGTGAACAGCATTTACTTCACTAAATATTCCATTAAAAGTGTGGCTGAATGAACTGCAATATTAGCTAAATATTCCATTAAAAATATGGCTGAGTGAACAGCATTTAACTAAATATTCATTAAAAGTGTGGCTGAATGAACATCATTTAGTAACTAAACATTAAAAGTATTGCTGAGTGAACAGCATTTACTTCACTAAATATTCCATTAAAAGTGTGGCTGAATGAACTGCAATATTAGCTAAATATTCCATTAAAAATATGGCTGAATGAACAGCATTTACCTAACTAAATATTCGTTAAAATTTAGGGGAATGAATATCATTTATTGAGTAAATATTCCGTTAAAAGTGTGGACTATGAACAGCATTTACTAACTGAATATTCCATTAAAAGCGTGGCTGAATGAACAGCATTTATCAAGTAAACATTTCGTTAAAAGTGTGGCTGAATGAACAGCATTTACTTCACTAAATATTCCATTAAAAGTGTGGCTGAATGAACTGCAATATTAGCCAAATATTCCATAAAAAATATGGCTGAATGAACAGTATTTATTTAACTAAATATTCATTAAAAGTGTGGCTGAATGAACATCATTTAGTAACTAAGCATTAAAAGTATTGCTGAGTGAACAGCATTTACTTCACTAAATATTCCATTAAAAGTGTGGCTGAATGAACTGCAATATTAGCTAAATATTCCATTAAAAATATGGCTGAATGAACAGCATTTACCTAACTAAATATTCGTTAAAATGTAGGGGAATGAATATCATTTATTGAGTAAATATTCCGTTAAAAGTGTGGACTATGAACAGCATTTACTAACTGAATATTCCATTAAAAGCGTGGCTGAATGAACAGCATTTACGAACGGCATCAAAATAGTAACAAAACAATATCACCTTTTCTTTGAGGTGTATCAGATCGTCTTCGTATGATTCAGCGTCAGGATGACCTGTGGGGTAGCCAGCAACGCATATTGTGAAGGCATTGCCAAATGTTTGTCTGATGTGCTGCACCAGATCGGTACCAAACTGAAAACCATTTTTAGGAGGTGCCCAATCATCGGCTTCTATTGGCACATCTAAACAGACATATTTTTTTAACACTTCAGGTTTCACAATTAGTTAATGAACATAAAGAACCGTCTTTGAATGAATGAACTGAATCAACAATTTGATTGAACTTAGTAAAATGTACAGCATTTGATTTATTTCTATATCTACCAGCAGCGGCGGGAAACGTGTGAAGTTTCATTGCAATCAAGGGAACCAGGGAATACTAAACAGCATTAATGTTATCATAATGATTGCAGCCCTTTTGGTATCCAAAATGTATTTTCGATTTTTAATTTTTTAATCAAACTGAAAATAAACAGTAAAAAATAATATTCATTTGGGATTGGATTTTCTGAATTATTTAAAAGATTAGATCTAGACGAAAGAGTACAGGTAACTTGCAAGAGTGGAACCTACCGATAGTATCAGAAAGAAGAATTATCAACGCCATCCAGCATGTGGCGATACTAGGCATTTTTTTAAGCCCTGTAATCATTTTTCTGTCATGAACCAATAGCAGATACTTATTATTACCCTAAACTCAACGATTATACTTATTAAATTAATTATTCTTATCATCACACTGAAAAATATACAAGTGTTGCCAAATGCTAGATGGCGCTGATAATTTTTTCTGTAGACACTAGCGCCAGTTTACACTCTTATAAGTTACCCACTCTTTGATCTAGACTCTAAAACAATGAGCAATCATTTTTTTAAGCGGCAGTTCACATTTTAATAGTGTCGGATAATTTCTCATGATCCTATACGTATCATAGAAAATCATATGTTTATGGTAAAAATGATTTCGAAAACGAAATATGTTATTTAGGTAACACCAACATTGATTATAATATTTTCAGAATCGAATGTGTCAGCTATAGTTAGCTACTCAGCGTAAAAAAAAAGTGGAAATGAGCGTTAATTTACGGATTAAATGCGCATGGATTTATAAAATCTGACCATTTTTAGCTTAAAAAACGCTATTTTTGTTCACCCCTAAAGTCTAGGCTCGTTCTTTTACTTAAACTTAGTTACTAGAACCAGTGGGTGGCATGTTTTTCTCTTTTATTTCTTCTACGTCCAGTTGATGTTTCTGTCTAATTTGGAATTTTATATTGTTTTGTTGGACAAGCCGCTTCACTCCGGCTTGGTTTCCAGAAAATAGTCAATTAGCGACTGATCGGTATTTTTCATTTTTAATGTTTGTGCGTTTGTTGCCCCCCTCCCATCATTCCTAGCCATAGATCCTTGTGAGAGGAGGTATTTGGTGCTGGATATGGGATACCATTTTTTACTAATCCTAGCATAGTTGTAAGAATAATACATCTTACGTTTGTTTTTTTTTGTTTTCATCCTTTAAGAAAGATTGCAAAAGCAACAAAATAATATATTATGACAATAATATTAATATTAAGGAGGTTTACACATTTAAAAACATGCACTACTGCGAAACACCGCATATTCCAGCGCAGAAACGGTATGCTTAACCGTGTTTGAGATATTTATTTTGTTTAAAAAATCTGTCAATCTAAATTTATCAATTTTGGAATACAAACGAAAATATGACTTCCACGTTGTTATACGAATCCAAGTTTTAATGATAGGACTGTCAATCCCTTAAATTGTCAATTTTCAGGTAAGTGGCGTAAAATTTGATGAGCTTCTTGCATTACATAACAAGAAATCCGATGAACGGAGGGAAAATGAGTCACTCAGAAATGTTCGTTTGGATGCAAATTTTTCACTCCTAAGGGCCTCCTTTATCTTCAGACGACAATTCCAATTCGTACAGATGTATTTGGTAAAGATAGTTGAGGCATAAGTCTTAGTTTCAGAAATGACGACATTTCTAAGCTTTCCAATTATCATGGCTGATTTTGCTTCTAACGCAAGAGAAGCATCACTTTAGGTCGCGTCGTCACAATATTATAATTGGACTGTTCCTGCAATATTAAAAAGAAAATTTAGAACAGCGGTTCTCAAACCAAGTTCACACATGGCAGACGAGGGAGGAAGAATATCTAGTGTATTCTACTAAGAATTTCAATCCAATTACCAGACATAATGCATACTATAAAGCAGGCTTTCATTAGCAATATTGTATACTTCCAGAAACAGCAGTAGGGGGAGGGATAGATCGTGTATCTTACTTAAAATTTATTACAAAACAATTTTCTAATAGAAAATATTTGTTTATACTAGGTGTCAAATAGATGTCAGTAGGGTATTAAGTATTAAAATTACTATTCATCTGTCAATTATGAACTGTTAAAAATACGGATTTTATTGTTTTGGTTTTAATCAGTGGGTCATCGTTTTAGTGAATCCAAAATTAGTTGCTGGGTGTTTCAGTAGCTGTAATAAAAGCTATTCCAGCATCTTTTCTTGTTCCATTGTCATTAATATCCAGAATATTTTTAGAGTATTTATTTTCTATGAGTTGTGGATAAAAGTATTCACAGGTTACTTTGCGATAATTCCCATTCGCTTAACTCAGATGGCTCTTTTAGCAAAATTTAGACAATATTTAGTCTACTGCGTGCTCACTAATAAAGTTAGTGAGCACGCAGTAGACCCAATTCAGCGTAGGGTGGGCTTCAGAGAGAGATTTAAGATTAAAAAAAAACCCTAGATTAAAAAAAAAATCGTTTTTGGTCTTTACACTGAGAAACAGCCTATTTTATATTTTCGTTGGGAACAAACGAAAAAATATAATAAATACCCCCCCCCCCCCTTGTTTCTAAAAATCCATTTTGCCAACCCTTTCCCCCATCCCCTAAATTTTCTTGAAGTGGCGCGACTGTAACCACGCAGTTTCTCTTGCCGGCTCCGTCAGAAAATCTGTAATATTCTGTTTTTAAAATAGCAGTCTTCCATTGAAAAAAAAAAGAATGTTACCGAGTCTAATATCATAATGTTGATTTGAAACACACACAAGAAACGTAATAGATGAGTTATTTTTTCTTCTTGCTTTTTTCCTTGGGATCATCAAACAGACCGGATGGTCATAGCCCAAAAATAACCATTACAAGAATAGTTATTGCCTGAAATTTTCTCAAAGGAGTACATCTGTCGAAAGAACTGGACGACATTTTGTATGTTTAGCCTTTCTAAGAGATTAAGTTCTCAAAATAAAAAGGTTACAGTCAATAATGTAAATTGGATGAAAAAGTAACAAGCACATGTTAACCATGTTAATACCAGTATACAGTAACTTTAAATGTGAACCAGGGGCGGATCCAGGATTTTCTTTAGGGGGGGGGGCCTCATAATAGGTTGCTCGGATAAACTTGAGAACAAAGAAATGCCTGCAATTTAACAGGAGCCTCGGCAACTATGCATGGTAAGTAGGTAGTGGGAATGGTCGTAAATTTAATCCAAAACTTGGTGAGGGTTAAAGTTCTAATAAATCTGTTGAAATTGAAATGGTATAAAAATATTAATGCAAAAAATAGTAAGTTATAAAAACCATCCCGCCGTAAAAAAAAAAATAAAAAGCTGTTCTCCATCTATAAAAAAAATGATATTTAGTATTTTCTGCACAATTTTTTGTCTTTACACTTCTGACCACTTTAGCGAGTGAGTTAATCCTTTTATTGTCAAAAAAAAGGATCTTGAACCATCTTTTGCGGTCATGTACTCTTTGTGACAATTTGTATAGGTCAAAACATTTAGCATGTCACCTATCTTTGTCGCATCCCTTAGTAATTATGATAGCAATGGAGAGTAGGAAACGAGGATAAAGATACAATTTGTATATTCGTAAAAGATGTATTAAACATTAATTTTATTAGGAATGTAACAAGAAAAATAGGATGTTCTTCTTGTTATAATTTAAGAGATAGAAATGCATAGAAAACATCTAAAACGACGGTTTTAAGTATAGACAATAAAGCATTAACTAATCACTGTTTCTTTTTAAAAATAGCGTTTTAATAAGCAGTGTCAACTTTGACAAAATCTCATAAATTTACTAATCAAAATTTTACTTTTCATAACAACATAGCGTATCTTTCCATGTTTTAAAGTTCGATATATTTCGCTTATATTACAGAATTCAACCTTTTATAAGAAAATTTCCTCAATTTCCACCCCGCCATATCCATTTATTACATGGTCAATGTCTACCTCAATATTTAGGTGAATGTTTATAATGGCTAGTCCTGTCAGTCTAGAGTCATGTCAGTTTAGAGCTCTTCGTTAGTACTTCCTCTTCTATTCATCCAAAAATATTCGAATAAAGACCAAAATTGTAAGAAAAATATGAACTCTAATAAAAATACATGTAGGTATTTGCTTCAAACTAGGAATATGAGTCGAAATACTCCTTAAAAACAAATTATTATGTGTTTGTTATTTTTGTATTTGATAGGTTCAGATTGGCGATTTAAATTCTCAGTGTTTCAAGCTGTGGAAGATTTCTAATTATTATTTTTTTTTTAATCTTGAGATTTTCAGATATTCAATTCAAACGTTTAAATTTCGATACGTCTATTAAGCACAAATACAAAAATTAGAAATTTGACTCAGATTTAGAATTAAGTGTTGTTCCGTAAAAATTTTGATTTATAAACAACTGATCGTGGAAATATGATTGCATGGAATGTATCAAAGTAAGTATTAAAATCCTCAGCGATACAATTTTATGGACAAATATATGCAACCCCTATACAAGAACATAACTATATTTTGTGATTGGTTGGTATTGGGAAGGTGAGAATTCTGATGTAATATTGTAGTTGCATTCCATTTCCGTAGTTAACTCAAGTTGTATGAATTTTTACTTTTTATTGACATTTTATTAGTAAATGTTTGAAAAAACTCGGGGCCATTCTTCTGATTCGAACTGAGAATTCAGAGACCCATCTATACCAGCTAGATAAAAAAAAAATTAAACAAATAGTTATTTGCCTTCTTTTATAAACAATTTTTCGAAAATTTATTTTTTCTTAAATGACTACTCCGACCTTGGAAGGAATATTTCGACTTGTATACATAATTTTAAGTATGTACTTCTACGAACTTTTATTAAAGTTCTAAGGATTTTGACCTTTATTTTAATGTTTTAGGATGAAAAGAGGAGGTGATATGCCATATAATGCAGAGCTTTAATTAGATGAAAATAGGCAGTAAAATGGCCCCCATTCCCTCACCAAAATCCGAAACTTAAATTAATAGTTTTTGCACTTCTCATACATCTACTTTCTAATATGCAAATCCCCTAAAATAACATTGTTGAAAAAAACCACCCTGTTTTGCAAAAAAAAAGCAAACCCAAAAAACTGAAACAGACAGCGAAAAAACGTAATGATATCGATTTCTTCACCTCAGTGTCGTAGCAAGACTCGAAAACAATTTTTGACAGCAAAAAGAAATGAATATTTTGCCTTTCATCCCCGTTGTGACAGCACAATCCTGAAATTTCATTTCGACAGCCTAAAGAAGTTAGGATCTTAAATTTCCCCTCCTTGTTATAACGAAATGAAGATTTTCGCTTCCCAGTTGGCTTTTATAGTAATACGGACTGATTCCCTGATATTTAATCAAATACTAATTTAATTTAGTATTTAAAATACTAATTTAATTTAATTTAAAATGCTAATTTAATCAAATACCCTAAATTTAATCAAATACTCTTTGGCGGTATGCGAAATTAGTAAAACCTAACAGAAACCGCACAAAGTGACTAAAACCTTGGTTCAAACTTATTTACAAAAAGAGGCAGTCTTAATAATTAAAAACTTATTAAAACCTCAACTATTAAAAACCAATTACAAAAAAATAACTTTCGTTCCAACCCAAACCAGTGCAAATGGTCCCAACCACAAATCCACCACCTCTTCAGGGAGAAGGGGGGGGCACCCCACTACTGATGTGAATGAGCCTCATGGTAATGTGACATTATTTATATTTATAGCCCCAGACACCATTTCTATGTCACACATCAAAAAAGCCCTTCAAATGAGCAAAATGTCATGGATATTATTTACAAATGTACATTTTTTGATTTTTTTTTTTATTTACCATCGGGTAGTCATGGTTTTGCAAGTGTTTCGTATCGGTTAAACACAAAAAGAAGCAGAAGTACGATTTTTTTGGAAAAGAAGGGAGGAGAATAGATGTTAAAAGGGGGATATGTCCTCTGAAAGCAGAACGTCAGATAATCCTTGTCACAAGAAAGCTAAGAGGTCCACGTTTGAATGCTCAATGAACCTGGAAAGTTCCGCTTTTGGTGTTATTTCCAGAATTTAGTAGATTAGAAAACTGGAAAGTTCACCATTGTAATCGTAATTATCGAAAACTCTAGCCCAGAGGTTTGGCATGAGCAATGACACATATATGTCATATATGTGTCCATATCCTATGGCCCACGGGCTTTTTTTTGAATAAATTATTATTATTATTATTATTATTATAATGATCTTATTAATATCAATAAAATCAGTAACTAATATCAAACAGATTATAGAAAAAAAAGACTGAAATAGGTAGGCTGTAACATATTAGTCTATACCTATAGACTATAATAAAACTAAGCTTTATATAAGCAAAGTAACTAATCGTGCTAAGTTGCTCACTTAGACAACCTACCTCCTCTTAAAGCTAGGATATTTCTAATCCCAAGTTGCTTCGCTCTGTTTAGGTGCTTCGTGATTTCTTCTTTTGTCATGGAGACGCAGGTTATGTGCAACATTGTTTCGATGCCACAGTAGTTTAAACAGGCACTGGCAATTGTCATAGATGAGGTTTCAGTATCTCCTGTTGGGTTGCCTGCAGCATGCCACGTCACATCGCAGAACAGAGGTCCACCCAGACGCATACGGTCAAATCTGGGAAATGAATAGCATGATTTGTCAGCAATAGATGACCTTGTAAATTTCTTCGATATACAATTTATGGCCAAAGAGGAAAAAGATATGATGTATGATAAGAATTCCTTTCCGCTTCTTAAAAGTTTAGAATTTTCGGTTAGAAATTATTTTACGGTTGGTCAAATTAAACACAATACCTTTAAAATTCTCTACTAAAGAACCGCTCCACTTATTCTAATGCGGCTGAATTGAGGCTAAGCCTTAATACTTGACATATTCGTAGCATGATATGAAAGATTAAACAATATAATAAAAAAAAAAAAATAAAGCAATGATTTCTGATGGAATTTAAGAATGAAGTTAAACGGATAACCACCCCTTTAGTACTTTACTGAAAACACAAAACAATATTTGACCTTTGTACAGTGGAAACTTGAAGTGGTGTAGAAAAAAGCAATAGAAAAATAAAACCTTTTAGTGTGTTTTTATATTACCTGAAATAGCTTAATTTGGTTGGACTTCAATATTTGACAAAAATAACCCTTTTCAAAAGACACGACAGTCCTGTTCCAGTAATTTTTTAGCTTGTGGTATTTTATATTTATTTTTACTGTACATTTGGCAATGATGTAATTGACTATCCAGCTTTTCCTCAAGGAAACGAGGAACATTTATAAATTTAGTTTAATGCCATTTTTTACTTTGATTTACACTGGGCCGAAAATATTACACCTACTTTTTCTAAAATGATCCCGGGCATTTTTGTTAAATATTCTTTAGCTTTTTGCTGATTTTGTTAATTTACTTCTTAAATACGAAAAAACAAATGAACTATAAAACCTAATTTAGAAAATAAGCACAAGAAATACTTGATTCCCTTTTAAATAATTAATATTTTCTTTAGACTGGGCCGAGGTTACAAGTGTTTTGCCAAAAATAATCTGCAATAATATGGTTCCGCAAAGCTGTAAAGCCTTATGTTGGAAAGAGCGGGAGCAACATTTGATTAAATTTAAAAAAAAATTAAAATTTTCCTTAGACTAGACCGAAGATACAAGCGTTTTGCCAAAAACAATATACATTGCTTAAAGTTATCGATGCTTAAAGTTATCTGCTGTAAAGTTATCGAAGCTGTAAAGCCTTATTTTGGAAAGAGCGCGAGCAACATTTGATTAAATTTAAAAAAAAATTAAAATTTTCCTTAGACTAGACCGAAGATACAAGCGTTTTGCCAAAAACAATATACATTGCTTAAAGTTATCAATGCTTAAAGTTATCTGCTGTAAAGTTATCGAAGCTGTAAAGCCTTATTTTGGAAAGAGCGCGAGCAACATTTGATTAAATTTTAAATAATAATTATTTTCTTTAGACTGGGTCAAAGATACAAGTGTTTTGCCAAAAATGATACGCATTGCTCAAAGTTTTCGAAGCTGTAAAGCCTTATTTTGGAAGAGCACAAGCAACATTTGCTTAAATTTCAAATAATAATTTTCTTTAGACTGGGCTGAAGATACAAGCATTTTGCCCAAAATAATATACATTGCTTAGTAGGAAATGAGGTTAGCAACTGGTTTTGTATTAAATTAAAAAAAAAACTAATTTTTTTAGCTGAAAGTAAGGAGCGACATTAAAACTTAAAACGAACAGAAATTACTCCGTATATGAAATGAGTTGTCCCCTCCGCAATCCCTCGCTCTTTACGCTAAAGCTTTAAATTGTTTTAAAAATTAGAATTGTGGCAGAGTCAAACTTTAGCGTAAAGAGCGAGGGATTGCGGAGGGGACAACTCATTTCATATACGGAGTAATTTCTGTTCGTTTTAAGTTTTAATGTCGCTCCTTACTTTCAGCTAAAAAAATTAGTTTTTTTTTTTTAATTTCTGAACGTTTTTGAATTAATGCATGTTTGGTTTTGGCTCTCCGCACATAAACTATTAAAATGAAATTTGTATATTAATTCTTTTTTTGGCTAAATGCCTTTCTCTTAGTTTTGATCAGACGATTTTGAGAAATAAGGGGTGGAGAAGGAGGCCTAGTTGCCCTCCAATTTTTCGGTTACTTAAAAAGGCAACTAGAACTTTTAATTTTAACGAACGTTTTTATTAGTAAAAAATATACGTAACTTAAGAATTAACTTACGTAACAAACTTTCATAACCTTATATTTTTTTTATATTTTATATTTTTACATTTATATTTTTATATTTTATATTTTTTATATTTTACTCCGTATATGAAATGAGTTGTCCCCTCCCCTCTGTTCGTTTTAAGTTTCAATGGTACTCCTTATTTTCAATTGAAAGAATTTTTCCATGTTTATTTTTTCATTGAGTAATTTCTGTTCGTTTTATGTTTTAATGTCGCTCCTTACTTTCAGCTAAAAAAATTAGTTTTTTTTTATTTAATTTCTGAACGTTTTTGAACTAATGCATGTTTGGTTTTGGCTCTCCGCACATAAATTATTAAAATGAAATTTATATATTAATTCTTTTTTTGGCTAAATGGCTTTCTCTTAGTTTTGATCAGACGATTTTGAGAAATAAGGGGTGGAGAAGGAGGCCTAGTTGCCCTCAAATTTTTTTGTTACTTAAAAAGGCGACTAGAACTTTTAATTTTTAACGACCGTTTTTATTAGTAAAAAATATACGTAACTGAAGAATTAACTTACGTAACAAACTTTCATAACCTTATATTTTTATTATGTATACGAAGGGGTTTGTACCCTCGTTAATACCTCGCTCTTTACACTAAATCGTAAGTTTTGTCCCAATTCTTTAAGAATGACCCCTGAATCAGAAAGGCGTTAGAATAAATAGTTGAAATTACTAAAAATACTTTAGCATAAAGAGCAAGGTATTTATCTTCTCCTAAATACCTCGCTCTTTATGCTAAAGTATTCTTAGAACCCGTCATATGCGGAATAATCTCTTTTCGTTTTAAGTTTCAATACTACTTCTTCCTTTCATTTGAAAAAACGTTTTCATGTTTATTTTTCATTGTTTTCTTACAGTGATGCTAGAGAATCCTGCGCCCTTTTCATTGAATTTTTATTCCCCCATGACAGATTCCTCCAAGGAAAGATCCTCCAACATAGCCCCCTCTCCTCAGCCCCACCCCCAAACAAAATAAAATCCCCCTGAAAACGTCTGTACACTTCCCAATAACCATTACTATATCTAAACACTGGTCAAAGTTTGTAACTTGCAGCCCCTCCCCCAGGGATTGTGGGGGAGTAAGTCATCCCCAAAGACATAGTTATTATGGTTTTCGACTATGCTGAACAAAATGGATATCTCAAAATTTTAATCCGTTGACTTTTGGAAAAAAATGAGCGTGGGAGGGGGCCTAGATGCCCTCCAATTTCTTTGGTCACTTAAAAAGGGCACTAGAACTTTTCATTTCCGTCAGAATGAGCCCTCTTGCGACATTCTAGGACCACTTGGTCGATGCGATGACCCCTGGGGAAAAGAAAAAAAAAACAAAAAAACAAAAAAACAAATAAACACGCACCCGTGATTTGTCTTCTGGCAAAAAATACAAAATTCCACATTTTTGTAGATAGGAGCTTGAAACTGCTACAGTAGGGTTCTCTGATACGCTGAATCTGATGGTGTGATTTTCGTTAAGATCCTAAGACTTTTAGGGGGTGTTTCCCCCTATTTTCCTAAATAAGGCAAATTTTCTCAGGCTCGTAACTTTTGATGGGTAAGACTAAACTTGATGAAACTTATATATTTAAAATCAGCATTAATATGCGATTCTTTTGATGTAGGTATTGATATCAAAATTCCATTTTTTAGAGTTTTGGTTACTATTGAGCCGGGTCGCTCCTTACTACAGTTCGTTACCACGAACTGTTTGATCAGGAGTTAAGCAGGGTTGTGTTCTATCCCCCTTTATATGGATCATTTTGATGGACTTCGTCTTAAGGAGCACAGGAAAGGCAATTGGAGACCATGGAATCAAATGGGGAGAAAGAACACTCCTGGACTTAGATTATGCTGATGATTTAAGCATATTAGATGAAAGTGTGAGCAAAATGAATGAATTTTTAGAGGTTTTACGAGTTCAGGGTGCTAAAATAGGCTTTAAAATTAATGTTAAGAAGACTAAGTCACTAAGGCTAGGAATAAGTGAAGATGAACAGGTGACATTAGGTAACGAAAAGATTGATCAGATTGGGAGCTTCAGCTACCTTGGTAGTATTATTAGTAAAGATGGTGGGAGCAGTGAAGATGTTAAAAGTAGAATAGCTAAGGCCCAGGGTGTTTTTTCACAGTTAAAAAAAAGTTTGGAAGAATAGAAAGATAAGTCTACAAATCAAGATTAGAATATTGGAAACTATAGTGACGACAGTGGTCAAATATGGCTTTGAAGCATGGGCACTCCGAAAAGCAGATTAAAATTTACTAGATGTTTTCCAGAGAAATTGCCTACGGATTGTTCTGGGTACCCGGCTGACTGACCGTATTTCAAACAGTAGGTTGTACGAAAAGTGTGGTTCAATCCCGCTTTCTGGGGCTATAATGAAAGAAAGGTTGAGATGGCTAGGCCACGTTCTACGGATGAAGGATGACAGATTACCGAAGATTGTCCTTTTTGGCCAACCGTCTGGGGCTACACGGAAAGCAGGTCGTCCTTGTCTGGGTTGGGAGGATGTCATAAATAAAGATTTAAAGGAAATGGGAACTTCCTGGGAGGGTGTAAAGGGGGAGGCTTTAAATAGATTAGGTTGGAGGAGCGTGCGTAGCTGTGTTGGCCTCAGGCGGCTTTGTGCTGCAGTGAGTTATTAGTAGTAGTAGTAGTAGTAGTAGTAGTAGTATCGAGAACGTAGTTTTTCCCACGAGGGAACGAGGGAAAATTAAATTTTTGTTTTCTTGCTTTTTTTTTATATCCAGTGGGCCAAAAATATTCTATCCATTAAATTTTAAATAAATGAATTTTAAAATTAAATTTTTAATAATTAATATTTTCTAGTACACTGAACTGAAGATAAGAGCTTTTTCCAGAAGATAATATGTTTTACTTTAGGTCTTAAAATTTTGGTAGTTTTAACAGTGATACAGAGATTTTCATAAGAAATTAAGTTACTCAGAATTTCAACCTTTACGTTTTTTTTTTGCGCCTATGTCCGATAGTGTTCCTCTCAAGGAAAACATCGAATCAGAGCTTCTGTTTTCCATTTGAAACAATTTATAAACCCTTGGCAATTTTCGTATCTTTTTTTTTTGTCGGAGGATGGATGAAAATTATGGAAATCTTTTGGATAATCCGTAGAAACGGGAACACTGCCTCGAAAGATTCTCACTACATTTCAAAAAGTTTATTACATTTGATTTTTGTGTTTTTTTTTGCGTTCAAACGATAATGACAATTATTCAATTGCGTTCAAAAGGGCTAATTGAAACCTACTAAATTAGTTGTATCAGAGCTTAAAACGCTGCAATCCGTTCTTTCCTTGATAGAAAGGTCTTGGTATATCTATTTATAAGGATCAATTAAAAATGTTCCTGCTAGATTTTTTCTTCGAAAGTGATATGGACCTGAATGATTTTCGACTCTAATGATTATTTTTTTTCATTTCATCAATATTTTTGGTACAAAAGAAACAACATGCGCGTACAATAAGAAAGTTCAACACTAGGCGTAGACCATTTCTTCCACTTTTGATTACTAGTATAATACAATTTGCTGTTCGGGAGGCCTTTAAAAGAGCTTAATAATTGTATTTATTAGTTGCGCTTATTAATTAATTACAATTGGCAACATTAAACGCGGGGTCCTTTTCGTCTCTTTCCATGCACTTTCCTTTGCCTTTCTACTACTAACAAGTCACCGCAGCACCAAGCCGCCTGAGGCTAGCACAGCTAAGCACGCTCCTCCTCCATCCCAAACTATTCAAAGCTCTTTAAACCCTTACAGAAAGTTCCTATTTCCTTAAACCTTTCCCTATGACATCCTCCCACCCCAACTGCGGACGACCTGCTTTCTGTTTAGCCCTATACGGTAGGCTGAAAAAGACAATCTTCGGCAATCTACTATCATTACAAAAAAAAAAAAAAAAAAAAAAAAAAAAAAAAAAAAAAAAAAACTATTTTCATTGTTATATAGCCATCGCGTAACAGTTGTCATCACTGGAAAGCTTTTGGTTGCATCTTCCTTACAAAAAAAAATTAAGAATAAATTCTTAAATAAACAATACAGAAAACTCACCGCCGAATGTCATGATTACGTCATCCGAGGACGTATCTAAGGAACGGAAGGGTGTATAAAGTTGAAATTTTCAGGAGATGTCGAAGAACTATCAGAGGGCAACCATCCCCATCATCCTTTTTAGATGTTCCCTTTCCTCATCACTGATAAAAATATTATAAAACAAATGTTGTTCAAAACAGTCAAAAGCTCTAGTAACTATAACTCCGGCGATGCAATGCCTCCACAGCCCCCAGGACGAGGATTACAAATTATAGTTTGCCCTTTTTACATCCAGGATTTATCATTAGGAAAAGGGGTATTTATATTACAGGTGTGTCCGAAGAGGCTAAGGGTATTAAGCTGCAATTTCGGTGAATGTTGAGCGGAATCTTAAACAAAATCTAAAGATACTATGTACATCCTTTTAATCCAAAACTGTATTTGCAATGTCACAATAACAGCTGAGGGCATTAAGTTCAAACTTCCAAAGCATGTTGAAGAGGATGTTAAAAAGTAGTCAAAGGGCAACCAGTCATGACAGTGTTGTTTCTAAACTAAATTTTAATCAAAACGAGCAATGATTAATTTAAAAAAAACTAAGTTTTTCTGAAAAAATAAATTGAGGGAAAAAACTTAGTTTTTCTGAGGGAAGTATAAACTTCTCTCAGAAAAACTTTGTTTTTTTGTAAATAAATACTAATAACATTCCTTCACTTAGAACTTATCCACAAAATAATCATGAAATGTCCTTTTTAGATCCAAAACGACAATCATTCATTGAACTGAGCTCATTGTGCAGAAGTGATGCCAAATTAAACGAAAAATAAATAAATAAAGCGACAATTTGAAAAATGCTTTATTTTTATGTTGTTAAAAGTGTCCTGAAATGGCTTACTCTTACCGTACCAAAATTCCTATATTGTTTTTTTGTTTTCAGTAAAGCACTAGTTTTCTGTAATC